>NC_056746.1:1387605336-1387820336 GCF_019279795.1 Protopterus annectens | reverse complement strand
AAGAAAGGCAAGAGGAGGGGTAGGAATACAAAGACAATGATAATGGTGTCATACTTTAGAGAAGTGGATTGTACTAAGTTTTGGGAGAAGGTCAGACATGACCAAGAAGAGTGGAAACAAATAATAGGAACAGGTCAAGGATGCAGTACCCAAAGAAATGGACAGGTGGTTCAGGAAGAGAACAAAGACACAAAGTCATGAGTTTTTGTGCTTTTATTTTCTGTCTTGAAAACTGTATTGGCCTGAATAAAGGTGATACCGCTCAATGCCAGGAGTCCAAACAAAAAACCTCCACTCCTTGCAAGCTCTCCTCACCTTGGAGATGGTATATGTCTATGCAGTTACTGAGGTATGCTTTAAAGCCACTAACAGCACCCTTGCATTGCAGGGGCATAATGTCTTCTACACATTTAGACCAGCTATTGCAAAGAAAGGGACAAAAGGTGGAGGTGTCTCACATCAAAAACAATTACACCTCAAAGATGTTGAAGCAGTATGACACAGCTGAGCTCCACCACATACAACTCAAAATAAGAAAAGTTCCTCACCGTATCTTTGGGAGCTATAGGTCCCTCTCTATGACCCAAGAAACTTGACTCACTCTCCATTCAACTCAGCACCATACCTACGGGTGACATCACCATCCCACTATAAACTAGGAAGTATGCATGACCTTGAACTTGCAGGCACAAACATTCCTGGCCTTTGTCAGTATGAATGTCCTGGATTAGCTAGTCCTTACACCTAACTGGGGACAACATCATTGACCTAGTCCATGACAACTTGATGGAACATTGCACCTCCCCACTCCCACCCCACACCAAGTGTAACATCCTCACTAGGCAGGTTGTCTCCTTTAAAATAAAAATAAAACCTGGGACACCAGGTAACTCTGGAACTTTCAGGAATTATTTGAAGGCAAACATTCTACTTTTAAGTAATGCCCTGACAAAATTAAAAGCCTCCCCAAACCCAACAAACACTGCAGTCTATGCACAGTCATTAACAAATATCCTTTACAATCATGTATACAGTTGCATAGATGCAGAGGTACCTACCCAAAATAAGCACAGTAGAAACTCAAAAATCAAGCTACCTTGGTGGAATCCTTACATCATTAGATTGTATAACAAAAGAAAGAAAGTCATGACCAAAAATAGGAAATGTAATGCCCAGCAAGGTAAGAACTCCCTTATCAAACTAAATTAACATAGTATGAGGCTAATCAAGTCTACCAAAGCCATATCCGAGGCTAAGGACAACCACAAGGCATCCTCCAGCTATGTCCAAAAACTCAAGGGCAATACATAACAATGTTCAGAACTAATTGTAAATGGAGTCACCTATAATGACCCAAAGGATATAGCAAATCTACTGGCTGATAAATTCAGCTCCAGTTTTACCCCTAACTATATCTCCCCCAATAATCACTAGGGAGCAGTTCTTCAATTCCCTCTCTAAGACGAAAAACACTGCATTGATGGGACATGATAATATCCCAGGATGCTTCCACAACAGCATGAAGCATGACCTATTAGGGCCACGAGAAACACCATTCAGTTGAAGTCTCCAAACACTCTTCAAGTCAAGCAAATGCAGGACTGCAACTGTTATCCCTCTACACAAGAGTGGGCCATATGAGTACTCTCATATGTAAAGCCATGGAAAGAATACCCATAGACCTGATAAATAATGACATAGAAAACATTCAGACATTGGAACCAACCCAGTTTGATTTCATCAAAGGCAAGTAATGCCTGCTCAGATTGGTGGACTTCTTCAAGAAGATCACAAAAGAAATGGACAAGGGCAAAATGGTGCATGTCTACCGTAATTTGGCCAGAGTATATGACACAATACCCTACTCGGGCATTGTAGACAAGCTTATGAAATTAGGTATAAACTGTTATTTCAATGACTGGATAGGCAGCTGGCTCACAGATAAGAAACAAGAAGAGGCCAGTCACTAGCAGAGCCCTTCAGGACTCAGTGCTGGTGCCACTCCATTTTGGCAGCTACTTCTCTGAAGTCAAAGCCAATGTCAAAGGCCTCTGACTGACCAAGTCTGAAGATGAGTGCAAACTAGACACAGTCATAGAATCCTATGAAGACATAAACATCCTCCAAAAAGGCCTGACAGACTAATAACCGGTGCCAGAGTCATGGTCTAAAACTCAAATGCCAAAAAATGCATAATAGTATCTTTCATAAAGACAACTACCCCTGGAAATGATTACATTGATAATATACCCCTAAGAGTTGACACTATGGTCATGGATTTGGGGATGCATGTAGATCAGTATGTACCTGACTAGGCATATGCAACAACTGGAGCACCACAGAGATTCCTCACAAAAATAATACATGGTGTTAACAGCATACCATATGAAGACTGCCTGAAAGCTTTTCCTTTATACTCAGTCTCCTACAGACTGCTAAGAGACAATCTATGCCTGGCTTTCAAAGCATCCTCTGATCCAGTTCTTATGGACCTGTTGCTGATCCACAAAACCAATAGCAATAGAAACACCTGATCGAGAGATTTAAATCTTATCTGCAACATAAATAAGACATGCTGGAGGGACAGGTATGTTTCTTAGAGACTCTCCCCTATCTTGAACAAGCTTCCCATTCATGTGAAGCAGAGTTCCTCCCTGCACATATTAAATTGCAACTTGGATCAGTAGATGAGGAATTGTAAATTTACCCCTGGTCTGCCACCTATGCCCCTATTATAAAAAGGATGTTTGTAAATGATTGAACACCCATACCAAAGCTATAGCCCCAATAAAATGTCGGAATACATTTAGGAAGCACGGCTAGGCTTCAAAAGGTCCTTTAACATCATTAGCCTAGTAATTACCTATGAACATAAGGCCATTGTGACTAATTACAAGTGAAGCTATCAAACAGAAAAAAAGATGGGGTACACACAAGCTAGAAGGGGGAGGGGGCTGGAGGAAGCACAGTTTAAAGCAGATGACAAAAGAGCAGCAAGGGTGTGGAAGGAAGCAAAGACATAAGATAAAAGGCAGTTAACAGATGGGAATCAAAACATACCATGAAGGAGGAAGGGATGAACAGACATGGCCAGGATGAACAAAGGTAAGACAGAAAGAGTGAGATTACAGAAGGCTAGGAAAAACAGGAATCCTGGAAAGCAAGGAAGGGTGTCATCCTGTCCTCAAATTTCATAAGACTGGGGAGGGCAGTGAATGGACATTAGGTAGAGAAAGAGTGGGTGGGGAAGGAAGTGGCTGCACTTAGAAGAGAAATTGTTACCTCTCAGACCCCCAAGGAATCTCGCTAATGTACTAGAAGATCCTCCTGAAGGAACTCCTGAACAGATCACTGACCACTGCGAGAGTGTCTCCCTTGTACTAAGGGTAGAACCTGGGAACTACAAGCCTATTAGCTTAACAACAGAGCAGCACAGGCAGGGAACACAGTTGTGCTTGTTTGACTTGTTGTTCTCTGCCTGACTATTGCTAATTTCTGTCTGGATTTGATTTTGGATTGGAGTTATTCATTTAAGGTTTGATTATTTATATTTTTTATCCTTTTCTTATATTGCATTTTGTTTTAAGTTTTTTGTTCTTTTTGGAGTTTTAAGAGGTCTCATCTAGAGTCAGTTAGAAAATAATTATTTTGCAGACAGTGAATAACATCCAGCTAATTAGCGGGAGGAGTTGAGAAATAGCATTTCTCATTTAGAGTAACTAGAAATATTTAATGGCATCTTTATTTAGCTGTAATGCTTGTTTGACTTGCTGCTTTCGGCCTGACTATTGTTGATCTCTGGCTGCATTTGATTTTTCCAACCCATCCCCCCTATTGGTGTTGTGCTTTTAAAGTTACTGGTTTTTGAGTTGCCACCCCTACTATAAATCTGATTTTGGAAACTCCTCCCAGTCTCATCTCATGAATTAATTTTACTGAACACTGAGAGATCATCTGGGAAGGCCCTCCCCCTTAGTCTCTTAAACTTGAATTATCTTCTGTTTCCTACCTTCCCACTCACTGAAGAATTGCACTTTATTCAGCTGCTTTTACTACATTTGTGTTTCTTTCCAAATTTATTTAGCTTTTTGCTGCACATTCTTAAATTGTTAGGTTGCATTTAATCTGCTGCATTCATTACTGCTTGTTAGTAACCTGATTAAATTGTAACTGTTATTCTAAGCCTCTTAGTTCTGATTTAAGCACTTCAGCTTCAAACTAGTTATCTTACATAAGGAAGGTCTGTGGTCTACACTCTTGTGACAGGAGAGGTAGCTTACATCCTTCTGAGTTGGGAATTGCTGGATGAAGACTTGTTGTGTTTGTTATTCTAAAAGTGCCTTAGTTCTGGTTTACGTACTTGGTCTCCAAACCAGTTATTTTACATTGAGAAGATTTGTGATCTACACTCTTGTGGCTGTAGAGGATAGTCTACACTCTTCTGAGCTGGGAATTGCTAGCTGAAGGCTTATTGTGTCTGTTATTCTAAAAGTGTCTTAGTTCTGGTTTAAGCACTTGGGCTCCAAATCAATTACTTCACATTAGAAAGGTTTGTGGATTACAGTCTTGCGGCATTACTGTATAGACAGATTTTTTTTTAACTACTAGAGGCCATGTAGTTTGTGCATAGCTGAGTGTTGCTCATTATATTTCTTGTCTTATTGGCCTATTCAATATTTAAATTTCCCTCACTCCTCCCTAGTAGATCAGCAGCCATGGGTATGCACTTCCTGACTCCCTCTGTGCCCAATCTAGTTGAGATGAGTTTCTAAGGTGATACACTTTAACGCTGGAGACAAAACTCTCTCATACAACCAAAACTAATGCAATAGAGGTTGTCAGTGACACTTGCACCATGCCTACTGTAAACACCCTACACATAAAACTACTTATACTGAGGCACTTAGAGGTAACCTTCCTAAAAGACTAAGACCTCCTGCACAGTACAATGAAAGAAATGGTTCTCAGCCATCACGTAAACTCTCTGTTAAAACACCACCACAACTACGTGTAGTAAATGCCTCTACTGCTAAGCCCTTATGGTAAACCAGTGCACAGCCAAATTTTCTGGTCATTGGTGATTATATACTGAGGCACACTGATGTACCCTTCACCAGGCTAAGTACTGAGAGAATCACAGTTAGCTGCCTTTCCAGATCTAGGGTCCATCAAGTCACACAGGCACTGAGGTCATTGAACCACAGGTACCAATATAACTCTGTCATAGTCCATATGAGTGTTGATGACCTAAGATATACCTCCCTTGACTATATGAAGCGAGACATGATCGAGCTCACTGATTATGTGTCTCAGGCAGGTTTGAGACTAGCACTAAGCAGCATACTACCTTCTCCAAGGATGACGTCATGTTACCAACCAAAAATGATTGATTTTAACAATTGGCTTAGCTCCTGGTATCAATCCAATGGGGTACAGTATTTGATTACCTGAGAGGACATGGTTTACAGACCATGCTGCTTTGGTATGCACTTATCTCTCTAGGCTTTCAGACATTGGCAAAGACCTTTTCCACCTCCTATAGTGCCTTTTTCATGAAATGCCAAACTGATAAACCTCCAAACTTAACTGAACCTACAAAGGAACATCTGAAGGTGGTACTGCTCAATGCTAGAAGTCTTAACAAGAAACTCCTCTCCCTGTAAACCTTCCTTTCCCCCATAGAGTGTAGACATCTATGTAGTAACGGAGACATGGTTTAAAGTCACAGAGAGTACTCCAGCAATGCAAGGTTATACTGCCTTTCACATCTTTAGACCAGCTACTGCACTACGGGGAAATAAAGATGGAGGAGTCTCAGTCTGTATTAAAACCAGCCTCACATCCAGACTAGTTAAAGTGCCTGAACCACTGGAACTAATCCATGTGCAACTCACCACAAACAGGGTCATACCATATTCTTGCGAACTATAGGTCCTCCTCTATGTCCTAGGAAATTCATGCTACCTGTTTCAATGTACTAGAGTCCCTCACTGCTCAAACCAATACTATATTCATGGGGGACTCTCAACTACCACTCTATAGACTGGGAATCCTACACCACTTCTAATGCATAAGCCCAGTGATTCCTAAACTTTGTTAATACCAGCATCCTGGAACAGTTAGTCCATTCTCCTACAAGGTGTACAAACATCCTTGACCTAGTACTCATGAACATGGGGGGGTGATGTTCCTCACCTAATGTAATGCCTTCACTCATGAGATCTGACAATAAGGCAGTATTGCTTGAAATAAAAATTAAATCCAGGAATCCAGCTAAACAAATAACTTTTAGGAACTATTCCATGGCTAACTTCTCTCTGCTAAGTGACTCTTTGGCTAAATTCCCAGCACCCCCAAACCCAGAAATCACCATAGCATATACTGAGCTATTTACAAAATCTCTGTACAACCATATTGATAGCTGTATAGCACGAGCTGTGCCCACTCGTATTAAGAATAAGACAAACTCAAAAGACAGTCTCCCCTCTTGGAATCACAATATCAATCAGTTATACAGCAAAAGAAAAAAAAATATTGGCCACTCATAGGAGGAACATACATGCTAAAAACACCCTGACAAATCTAAACAGGCAGCTACGAGGGTTAATTAATACTTCAAAGGCTAAATTTGAAGAAAAAATAGCTTCTCAGGCAAAAGACAACACAACGCTTTCTATAGCTATGTCTGTAACTTCAAGGGAAATACACAACAATGCACAGAACTTACTGCAAATGGAATCACCCACACTGAACTAGAGGCCACTGCCAGCCTTTTAGCTGACAGGTTCAGCTCAAATCCCCCCCCCCCCCAGTCGAAAGGAAATACCACATACCACAATCCTCTCAATCATTACTAGGGAACAGGTAATCAATACATTTTCCAATGCTAAAAACACTGCATAAATGGGCCCCAATAACATCCCGGGATTTTTAATAAATAGCATGAAACATGACCTCTCTGGTCCACTTGAATCACTTTTCAACTGGAAACTACAGTCAAGTTTTGTGCCCAAGGAATGGAAGATGGCTACAGTCATCTCCCTCCATAAAGGAGGTCCAACAACTGACCCTGGTAACTACAGGTCCATAAGTTTTCATAGCCTCATATTCAAGACCATGGAAAGAATCTTTGTGGACATGATAAATGAGGACATAGGTAACGTGCAGTTGCTGGACCCATCACAGCATGGCTTTGTTAAAGGGCATCCATGCCTATTAAATCTGGTGGACTTTTTTGAAAGGATCACTTAAGCATTGGATGAAGGTAAGATTGTACACACAGCTACTTCAACGTGGCCAAGGCTTTTGATACAATACCTCACTCAGGCATTATAGACAAGTTCATTAATTTAGGTATAAACTCTTTTATCAGCCACTGGATAGCCAATTGGCTCACTGATAGGACTCAGGAGGGCAAAATAGGTGAGGTCACCTCCACCAAGAGGCCAGTCACCAGCGGAGTTGCACAGGGCTCAGTACTGGGCCTGCTGCTTTTTTTCATCTATTGCTCTGAAATGGAAGCAAATGCTGAAAGTTTATGGATAGCTAACTTTGCAGATGATTGCAAACTGGGGGTTACCACTGACTCCCCTGCAGGCACTAGCATTCTTCAAGAAAGGTCTGTCTCTGACTAACAAATGGTGCCAAAGCCATGGTCTTAAATTCAATACTAATGAATACATAATTATGCCCCTTGGGAAGTCAACCATCCCAGCTAATTACCATGTTGATAATACACACCTAAGAGTCAAACCAGTGGTCAGGGATCTGGGTACGCATGTAGACAGTTGATTCACCTTTAACTACCACATGGCCACAATGGTGTGGAGATCCTTTTATGTTGCACAAAGTAAGGGCATGGCATCTAGGACGAAAGAAGTAATTATCCCACTGTACTCCACCCTTATCAGTCCGATCACAGACTACAGTGCTCTCTTTGGTATGTACCTGACCAATCATATGCAGCAACGGAGCGACCTCAGATGTTCCTTACAAAAAGAATACAAGGCATAACAAACCTACCTTATGCAGAGCACCTTAAAGCCCTTTCCCTCTACTCAGTCTCCTACAGATTGCTGAGGGGTGATCTATGCCTGGCTTACAAGGCATCCACAAACCTCCACACTTATGAATCTCCTACATATTCGTAAGTCAAAGAGTATCAGAAATACAAAGTCTAGATACCTGAATTTTGTCTGTGACTTAAACAGAACATGCTGGAGAGACAGATATGTGTCACAGAGATTGCCCCTCCTATGGAACAGCCTTACCATTCATGTGAAGTGGAGTTCATCTATCACCCAGTTTAAGCACAACCTAGATCAGTGGATGGGGAATAGGATATTTACACCATGCGTGGCAATCATGTCCCTTATGGACAGAGGTAGTTTATAAATGCCTAGCCCTCCATGTCCTATTTGGATATGGGGCATCATTATTCATAGGTTCATAGGTAGGTACTAGGCTATTAGCCCTAGGGCCTATATAAGCCTAGCCAAAAAGGTACCCTGGCTTTCGCCACCCAAGAAAATTATTTTCCTGTGCCCCTGTCGAGCAGAGCCACAGAAGTGATCCCTGGGGTGAATTTCCTATTTCCCATCCCATCATCAAGATTTTTCTTGAAGAGTGCTAATGGGGAGCTCTGTTTGGCATAGATAGGCAGTCTGTTCCAGAGTATGGGAAGTCTCTGAGATAGGAATCTATCCCTCCAGGTTGTTCTGTTTATTGTGGTGACAAGGTTTAGGTCCCTAGAGCATGTAGCTCGGAGGGATTGGGATTTCTTTAAGTGGAGCATGTCCAACAGCTCTGGGTTTGACATAGCTTTGTATGTTAGGCAGACATTCATTGCTGGCTGAGTAGGCAATATGCGACAGAGTAAAGCTACAGTTTTTTGAGACAGTCTGCGTAGGGCATCTGTTTGAGGCCAGTAATCCTCTTTGTGAGGTGTTTCTGTGGCCTTTCCAGTTGTTGTAGATGTCTTGTGCGGTACATACCAAAAGGGGCATTGTACTCTATAATGGGTCTAATGAGTGATGAGTAGAGGGGAACAATGACCTCTTTTTTCCTGGATGAGAAACCTTTTGTGATGAGGTGAGCCACGTAGAAGGATTTCCTGACCACTGTGGTGATGTGATTATCAAAGGAAAGACTACTGTCCACCTGTGTCCCAAGGTCTCTTATCACACTTTCCACATTAAGTAGACTACCACTTATGTGGTAGTTCATGGATACAGAGTTTTTACCAAAGGGGATGACAATACACTGTTTGGCATTGAGCTTCAAGCCATGGCTTTGACACCAGGCATCTGTCTCAGTGAGGCCCTTTTGTAGTATGTCCACATTGTTAGGAGTTTTGATTATGGCTCCTAGTTTGCAGTCATCTGCAAAAGTTGTTAGCCAAAAGCCTTCTGTGTTAGCCTGTACTTCCGAGAAGTAGATACCAAACAGGAGAGAACCCAGGACTGAACCCTGTGGTACTCCACTTGTCACTGGTCTGAAGTTGGATTTGGAGTCTGCTACTTTCAAAGTGTGGGTTCTGTCCATGAGCCAGTTGGCAACCCATCTTGTGACATAGGGATTTATACCTAGTTTATTGAGCTTATCTATAATTCCAGAGTGGGGGATGGTGTTGAAAGCCTTGGCGAGATCTAGATAAGCTGTGTGAACCACCTTACCCTCATCTATGGCTTTGGTGACTGCTTCAAAGAAGTCAATCAGGTTTAGGAGACATGATCTGCCTTTTACAAACCCGAACTGGGTAGGGTCCAGAGTTTGTAGATTACCAATGTCTTTGTTTATGAGTTCCATGATGATACGTTCCATGGCTTGCAGACCAGGCTCGTCAGGCTAATGGGGCAGTAGTTCCCGGGGTCTGTCGTGGCCCCCCTTTGTGGAGTGGGATAACCATCGAAGTGCACCATTCAGTGGGCACAAAGCCTGAGGTGAGGCTATGATTGAACATGGTACTTAGGTAGGGTGCCAGTTCATTTTGTAGTTCGTGTAGAACTCAGCCTGGGATATTGTCAGGTCCCATGGATGCTGTGTTTTTGGCTTTGGAGAGTGTGTTTTTTACCTGTGCAGCCGTAATTGCAGGTACTTTGCATTCTTCCGGTATAAAGATGGGCCCTCTAGGGGGTGAGAGGGGGGTAAAGTTAGCATTGAACCTATCTGCCATTCTTTCAGGAAAACTTGGCTAGGGTATGAAAGACCCCAAGGATCATTAGCCTAGTAAGTCTATGAAGCTATAAATCTATGAAACATCATGGAGAGTGTCTTCTTAAAGAATGCGTTTGCTTCTTACAAACCATTAACCTCCAAGATAGCAAACAACAGAAGTTCATGGCCAGAGGGAGCTGTTAGTCAGACCTGATCCAGTTTTATTCCTGGAATACAGAGGAAGATGATGAAAGAGTACTGAGAGCCATTGTCTGCCTTGACTTCAACAAGATCTTTGACTTGGTGTCACAGAAGTGACACACAAGAAAACAGGGAGGGTTGTCATAAGCACTAGAGCTAAGAATTATACTGACAAAGAATAGAGGCACACAGAGAGTTTTTGTGGGACAGATGATGCAAGAATAAGGAAACTGATAAGTGGGTATTTCAGGGGTCCGTCCTGGGTCCAATGGTCTTTACAGAGCTTCTTTCAGGCATGATAGAAGAAAATAAGAGGAGGAACAATCTCACTGCCAATGACACAAAGACAGGTACAGAAGGGGAGTATGGAGAGAGGAGAGTCTATGGAAAGATTCTAATAAGACTGATGAAAAATTACACAAAGATGGCATTTGACATTCATTGCTGGCAGTTACAAAGCACTACACGTGTGCCATAAGAACCGTAATGTAAAGTAACACATGAGAGGAGTGGACATGATGGGAAAAAAGAAAGAAAAAGGTCAGTTGATGGTTAACTGGTCCTGAAGTGGACCTCTGAGAGCAAAGCGGGAAAACAACAGCAACCAAAAACAGAACGCTGGGCTGTATTTATATGTAACAGACTCTAGAAGCAAAGTGATAAAGCCTCCACTCTACAGGGCCCTTTCAAACCACACTTTTAGTACTGTGTTCAAGTCTGGGGGCTGTAAAAGGAAAGGGGCATCAGGCTGCTGGAAGGAGTCCAGAGGAAAGCCAGCAGAGAGGTATGAGCGAGAGAGAAGAAAGAATAGGATCAAATGTTAGTGGACTTGAATTCTGCTTAGTAGCCATTAGAAAAGGCAGGGAGGCATGATATTAGTGCAAAATTCAATGTAATATACTTCATTTTTCACCTTTAAGTTTCTTCATACAGAAATAAAATACAGTGTACAATTCTGCATCAAGAAATGTGAGTTTTCTTTTAGTAACAAGATGCAGCCTTTGTTTCTTGTTGCATTCTTCTATTCTGTCGAGTACCTTCAGAAAACAATTACTTTATTAACCCCTGAACCCACTCTGATTTCACTGGTGGCTGATCATGTGTTCATGCTAAATTAATCTGTCACCAAACAGAATTATACTGTTTTATATCTGAAAACATCTATGAGAAGTAAATGCAGATTTATGTGTGACTGGGACTGTGAAATATACACTTTTGAAAGTGTTTACAACTCAGGAGTTTCTGAAGAAAATATATTTGTATCAGATATATTAGCTTCAGTGGTTCACAAATGTTTACTTAGCCTTTGAATATGGGTTTTAATAAGATTTGGTATCCTTTCTGATGTCTGACAGTGGATTTAACAGAATTCAAAGTAGGACAACATGGTAAGAAATGATTCTGAAAAAGTATTGGGATTCAGCAAACACAGATTTATTTTTGTCCTTCTTCTGACTGTTTTTCTGCTTTTTCTATGAAACCACTAGTACTTTTGGGGAAAAAGAAACAGCAAGGCAACAAGGATGAAGTTAATGTGAAGCTCTTGAAAGCAATATGAGAGGGTATGGAGATCACAGTATGCTGATACCACTGGAATTGTTCCAGACGTTAAAAATAAATAAATGTCATGCACTTTAGATTCTAGTAACTCCAAACAGCATATCACCTGCCTTTCTGTTACAATCATGGGGCCAAAGTTGTTCTTCTTAAAGGGGTACAGCACTTCAGAATGGTCTTCATCTGGGCCAGGGTATCCTCCACCTTTACCAGCATTAAAACATACTAGAACGTATTTATCCACATCATCTCTCTTATGCGTTTTACACCCACTATTTCAGGGATGACCAGCAGCTTTTTCTGCTTTTTAATGACATGGTCGGGATCACACAATATCTGAGGGAATTAAACCCATATTTAAAAGATTAATAGTTTACAGATCTATACATTAAACTCTGTACCATACTCTTTACACTAGTATTTATCTCTCATAACATTTCTTTGTGTAAGCAAACCAAGAACAACTGTACATAGGTTCATAGATTAGTACTAAGCTAACTGCCCTTGCGAGCCATTTTAAGCCTAGCCAATTATCCCTTGTGAGACTCAAACCCTGCACCTTGTCTTTGTAAGACAAACACCTTAACCATTAGGCCACCTTCCCAACCCTCCAAACATGAGCAGCTATTTCTTATTTTCTGATGTATGTTTAAGTACCTCTTTTTTTTTTTTTAGTAATTTCATGTGTTCCTGTGGTCCCAGCTTTATTACTGATTTACCCCAAAATGCACCCTCATACTGTGTGAATTGTCACCCTGTGGGTTGATGTCCTTATCTCACACTCTCTGCCAACATGCCTTTAGTGCTTTCTCAGGCATTTTGCTATGTTATCTTTATGGAGGCCATGTCATTCTTGTTTTTTTAAGGGGAAGAACCTCCGAGATGCCATCTAAACCTACTTTATCATTTATTATGAGGAGTAACCCTTAACTGCCATTCATCCTTTGCAGCACGGATGATTCTGTATTACATCTCTTTCTTTCTCTCTTTCTGCTCTCTCTCTCACAGTGTGACCCTTATAACTACTGTTCTTCAGGAAGCAGAATGCCCTTTTTGAATTTCAGAATAATGAATAACATTTATATGTATTTTCCTTTTCTTCATGGATGGCTTTACTTTATCAGTGCTGTCGCCTTCTCCCATGTGATTATATGACAGTTTTACTTGATGCCTTGTAACTAAAGCATCTTGTTAGTATTTTCTGCTGTTTTCCCTTTAAATGCCAAGCCCCAACAGAAGAAAAGCACCACACTGTTTGTGAACAATATAAAAAAGAACAGAAAAGAATATAAAAAAAATATATATAAAAAAAAAAAAATTGAAAACAAATAGGCTTTTTTGCCTGGCCATTTTTTTCAGTGGGAAGAGTGACAGTAAATGTAATTATCTTTTTCTTAGTTTCTCCCTTTACAAGCCTCATAATATAACACGGACTGAAATACCCTTTCATTTTTTTGTCTATTTTTAGAATGCATTAGAGAAGACAGTTGCTGCCTCCAATCATTGTGTGTGTGTGTGTGTGTGTGTGTGTGTGTGTGTGTGTGTGTGTGTGTGTGTGTGTGTGTGTGTGTCTCTGTGTGGTGCATATGCGCATTTTCATGTTTGACTGATAGGGTCATTACAAAGGCTGGTGAATACATTCCTCCTGTAGCACAGCTTCCGTATTGCAGTTGGCATTTTCATGAGAGCTACTGAGTCTTCAGTCTATTTTCAGAAACAATCTTGCTGTCTTGAGATGGTGAGCAGAAGAAAGTATTCAAAAATTAATTCCACTGAATGAACTGCATTCACTAACGTTCCCCCACGTGTTCAATTCTTTATATGTTATGAGCTTTTATTGTATTCTGCTTGATTATTATAATGCATTGGCATTTACAATTGTCAATAGTGTTTTATAGAAAATAGTTGCAAAGGGAAATAAAATATGATATTGTATACGTTAAGCAAGCATTTTATGATCTTAGGTCACGATGTCGCAGACAAGCAGTGTTCTACTGTGTCTGTGGTCTTCATTTAGGATTATGTCAGGACTGTAAAATCTGAGCACAACCAGATTTGTTAAAGCAGAAACTACTTAGAGCAGAAATTTCACATATCCTAGGGACAAGATTCCAAAAGAAAGTTGCAAACAGCGCAGTGTATAGAAGGAAGACAGCAGCGAACTAGTGGCAAATGTGATTCCAAAAAGTAAGAAATTTAAAGTGCTAGAAATGTTTTAGTCACTGTAGGGTAATTGCAGATTCTGCATGTGCACACCAGATTCCAAAAACAATGGGTGCACCCAATGACAATAAAATGCGACAGAGTAGTACACTAGCACTTTTGCTAAAGCACACAGCAGAGGTCATAGGTGTTAAACTGATTTCAGATAAATTATACTACAATTCTGCAGATTCCACAAAAAAAAAAAAATAACAAAATATGCAAGTGACAGTAAATGCACTACACCAAACTGGGTTTCTACAGCCTATATTACAGGATGATCTGCCAGTGTGTCCTAGAAGACAGCCAGTACAACATCAAGCCAGGCTACAGTTAAGCAAGGTCTCTGACTATTGATAGCTACAGATTAGATAGAGAGATGGTTCAGATTGTGTGGAGGATGTAAGCACCCTAGATATCCACATGCAGTCTGTGGGGTAACTCTGTCCCAGTAAAAGCAAAGTTATGGCTGAGTCTGGGTATAGTGGCCCCTGGAACATTTCAGTAGCATATGGGTGGTGCTGTAGTAGCATTTCAGACAGTATTTCAGACAGCTGCAAGTTGCATATTAGGGCAGTTCCTGGCAGTTATGTGCGACAAAGTGGAAGAATTCATCCAATTACTAGCACGTGCTGGACTGCCATAAAATGGTTCTGTGCCATCACCAATTTTCCCTGTGTCCTAGGTGCAACTGACTGCACCCAGATACCAATAAAATCCCCAGCATCAGATGATGCTGAATGGTACATCAATAGAAAGGGATGGCCATTGCTTAACTATCAGGTAGTGTGCTCTGTAGATGGTCTTATTATTAATATTATGGCATCACAACCCAGTAGTGTGCATGATGTTGCAATCTGGATGGAAAGTGAGTTGATGTCCACTTTTCAACAGGGTTACATCCCTGAGGGGTTTCTACTTGGTAACTGTATAGCTACAACAATAACGTAATCTGAACCGAGACCTGTTGACGTTAAGCAATGTGGCTATTTGTGTGCATTCCTCTTCATACAGGAGATTCTGGATATCCACTGGAACTCTGGCTAATGATACCATTCAGAACCCCATGTATCCTTGGTGATACCTATTCACAGATCCTCATCAACAGTGTGAAATGCATCACTGCTCCACATATACATTCTTATTAAATGAAAGAAAATACTTGCCAGTGTAAGAAACGTACAGCAAAGCATTACGTATATTTGTAATAAACACACATGGCCACCATCATGCTCCCCTTATGTATTTACAACAAAAGAGAAGGAGGCCGCAACACACACAAAAGCCAATGCTGGTAGTTCAACATGAACCAAAAAGACAAATAAGCAGCATGGCTACCACGACCATAAAATTAAAATAGATAAGTTTATTAAGAACAAGGATAAGCGCTTTCACATTCAGCTACAAACATTTGTGTATACACATATGTATGTGTTTGTGTATGTGTGCGTGTGTGTGTGTGTGTATATATATATATATATATATATATATATATATATATATAGTCTATATTGAATCAGCGAACTGTCACTGTTCCGCAAAAAAATAAAAAAATCTTAAAACAGTATATAATGTGGGGTGGCTTCGGCCCCCACACACCCCCCCACTTAAATATACCAACTCTGAGATTGCACCACAGTGGAGGAAATGGCAAACTTCCGAAACCGGCCCAGTGATTTTTTCCCTGGGAAAAAAATCGCTGTTCCGGGTGTTTGGGATTGTAAGCTTTCTCTTACTTAGGGTCGATGAATCAGCGTTCGCTTTTTTAAGCATTCACTGATTCAATATAGACCCTATATATGCATACATATATATAGATATATATATATATATATATATATATATATATATATATATATATATATATATATATATATATATGGGTTCCTATCACTTCATCGAACTGTGTATTCACCGACACTCACCTCTTCGACACCAATCCATCGACGTCCATATCATCGACAATTCCGGTAAGCGATCTTCCCCCTCACAGGACCCATGGTAGCGCTTCTTCCTGTGTAACACCGATCAGGGTGTACGTGGTTCCATATAATTTACCTTTAAAGCGCTACCATGGGTCCTGTGAGGGGGAAGATCTCTTACCGGAATTGTCGATGATATGGACGTCGATGGATTGGTGTCGAAGAGGTGAGTGTCGGTGAATACACAGTTCGATGAAGTGATAGGAACCCATATATATATATAACACGTCACATCAGCACATTAGAAACAAATATGTAACTACTTCTTAAAAGTAATGAATCAATATGATCATGTGAAACAGTTGATGTCAGTGAAGTCCCACAGGAAGCTATGGGAACATCAGATAATATGCTGCAGTGGCACTCAACACCCTCAAATTATACTTTGTAAGTACGACTGTGCAGACAGTCCCATAATCCATCAATATCTGTAATTTGTGCTACATACTAACAGGTACAATGGCCTGGAGATTATGGTCAGGCTCTGTCAGTACCTGCAGTAGAGTAATGATTGGTTGATATTGATTAGTGGATGCATGTTGATACACCTACATATGGTAGGAAGCCAACCTGTGCCCTATATGTGAAAATGTGCATATATTGATGAATTATCAGTCTAGTCTTTGTGACTTATGGCATAAAATGGTACAGAAAGGACACTATGACCATCTCTGAACATGAAGATATTAAATTTGTGAATATAGAAACACAAGCAGCTCACTTATTAAAAGGTTACCTTTTGTGAGCACACAGTCAGGCAACTAGACCTTGCAGTATGAGCCACTCAGTGCACAGCTAGTGAGTAATATTTGTGCCATACGTAATTAACGGGTTGCAGTAGCATAGACTGTATTGGGATAACAACTGCAGATGTCTGATTAAATTCTCGGATCTCGACACATGAACCAATATCTCAGCTAAAGTGTACCATGCTCAGTATAAATGCCTCATATTGCCACTGCTCGTGCATATGTTCCGTAAGTGCTTGCTGTCCTCTAATGGGCTGATGCCAACCACAGTACATCAATTTCAACACCTGGTGATGCTATACTCCCAAAGCATTCATTTGCTACTTGCGAACTGAGTGGTACCTCACTGAGCAACTGAGCATTTTTCTAAATGCATTCTACATTTCTTACCAACAACTTCAAAGAAGATATCAATGCCCAGCTGGACTAATAAAGAGATGATGCAGCTGCTGACAGCTTGTGTCCAACATGAGCTGAGGATGTGGGCACATGTGGGGACACCAAAGGAATTTTGCTATGATCAATGTGTGGAACAGGATTGCCAGGGAGCTTTACAGGTGGACAGGGATCTTCAGGACTGCTGTGCAGCTCCAGTCTGCCATCATTATATGGTGATCTCCATCACATATATGTATTCCATCACAGGGATTGGGAATGACTGCTGAAGTGGAACAGAGATGTCTGCAGACAACTACCAGATCCCCAGAGTAAGTGACGTATTCTACACCCCAACACCTTTACTCTTTACTTTGCAGGTATTTAAATGGTATTGTACATTAATGATGTGTGCTTCCACGGTATATCTTTTACATTCAGGAAATGTAATGATGTCCACATAGATAGTGAGTTGTAGTGCAAACACACCTATAAAACTAACTGTATTTGTTGTATCATGTGTGATGTGCTGTAGAATAAACTTCATCAATATGATATTAGTGGATGTATGAGTGCCCATTCCAGTTATCCATAGCTAAATAAAACCTTAGTTGTAGGTTGGCATTGTTTTGCTGCTTAATAGTCCTCCATCTATCAATGTGTGTGTGTGTGTGTGTGTGTGTGTGTGTGTGTGTGTGTGTGTGTGTGTGTGTGTGTGTGTGTGTGTGTGTGTGTCCATGCTAAAGATTTTACATATTGCTATGTACTTAGAAATCTTAAAATCTTATTAAGACCTTAAAAAGGCTGTTATGTACTGCAGTTCACCAGGTTAATCACCAAAGCAGTAATGAAATTAGCTTTGTGATTGTATGTTCAAACCTCACATAAGCTTTTCATATTTTCTTGGATGTGTAACACATTCTTGAAGTACTTTATTTGTTATAATATTGTAGGATGTACAGCTACTCCATTTCTATAGACATGTATTAGTATTATTGTGTAAGAATGCATACCACAAGTAGGCCATAGATGACTACATATTTCTATGTTTTCCACAACACTCTAGGATTATACCACATTATTCAGTGTAATTTGAAGAATATTGTTAATGCAAAAGAACACTCATCCATCTACCTACTTAACTGAATAAACTACTTGAAACAAGGCATCTTTATTCCTCCCACAGACAGGCTATCATAGAGAGAGTCTCCTAGAGCTGTTTGCTAAAATGATTTTACCTGGACTAATCTTTTGCATGCCATTCCTAAGAGAGGGTACAATTAGAGTTCATTAAATTTCTGGTAGTTATGGTGTATATTCTAAGATCAATGTAGAAAGCTCAACAATATCTTTTAGTCTCAATGTGACATTAAGATAGCCTCAAGATTTATATTACCCACAATGCAATGTCTTACTAGTTTGCATAAACATCACTGAACTCCCATGCAATGTACACATGTAAAAGTTTGCTCAATAATACACCTCCAAGTTGGTATTATCTATGGGCTTTGCATGTCACTGTCACTATGATATTGTAATACTAACACCACAATTCCTACTGGTGAGTGTGTCATTTAAGTGGAAGTATCTGAATTAACCAATGTTTATTTTCCTGATGTGTGTTCCAGGGCCTGCATGGTATGTATTCATGTTCTATATGTGTTATGGTGATGTTTCCATTCTTCAGGCAGCTGTACTATGTGTCTTGTGCATACATGTATCATATTGTCATTGAGATTCATATATAGAGGTTTATAGGCAAGTACTAGGCTAACTGCCCTTAGGGCCATTTTTAAGCATAGCAGAGCATAGCCAATTTGCCTTTTTGTGCTCCAAATAAACTATCACATTTGGTTATTGATTGGCTTTTCAATCCCATTGTCGATAATTTTATTTACCCCAGTGAGAATAACTGGGATCATACCATATAATGGAATTACAAAAACTTGTTTCCTCATAGTAATAATGTATTTGATAGAAAAAAAAATATATACATATATATATATATATATATATATATATATATATTTATATATATATATATATATATAATTTGGTAGAACTGTTTTTCCTTCACAGTAACAGAGGTTTGGTAGTCATAATAACAGTGTGATATTTTTAGAAATAGCATGTGACATAGCATCTGCAAGTGCAGAAAAGAAATATGAATTGGCTTAACAGAATGTGCTTGTGTTGAACAAAAAGTATTATACTTCTAAATGTTTTTGCAACAAATGGCATTAACAATAGAGGCTTGTTAAACTATCATAAACAGGTGAATGTATACAGATATTCAAGAGAATGAACTTGCCAAAGAGAAATGGCTAACACAGCAGAAAAAAAGTTACAAACTATTCTATCAACAAAAGAACATTTTGGCCTGCTGAGAACTAGTTTTCTCTGGATGAGCATGGCTAACACATCAGAAAAAGTTAAAGACTATCCTATCAATGAAAGAACATTTCAGTCTGCTGAGAACCGGTTTTCTCTGGATTGAGATAAGGATAGAGACAAAGAAGGCTTTACTGCAGGAAAATAATGTTTTAATCAAGTACAAAAGTTTGAAATTATAAAAGTAGTTGTAAAATACTTTTTGGTGGACATTTTGTAATTTGAGTCAGCTGAGGAAGTGCGGTGTATCTGACAGTGATCTGTGTTATAAAGAAAATGTTTATAATCTCACAAATAGTGCTTGGTCGGCTTGTTTCAATAAATCTCATTATACGAATATACAGTATTCTAGTCTGAATACTCTGTCAATTCAATTTAGCAGTGGCATGCCAGACTTAATTTGGACCTTTTAAATATCTGTAGAAGTACCATGACAAGCACTAGTTAATCTTTTGTTAGCACCACCCTCAATACAGTCGGTATCGAACAGTTCAGCAGTATCAGGAACTACCAAGATGTTGAAACTGAGATTTTGTCTTTTGCATCTGCACTGAAACATTCACCAGCATTTTCAACAGAGAGGGAGTTTCCAGTTTGCAGTCTTGTCTACAGACTGATCCCCTGTTATTCATTTCTGATCATGGTAAGCCTCTTTCTGAAATAACATGGATACCAGCAAGGACATAAGTGCTAAATGCACACATTCTGTGGCCATAGACTTAAAGCAGACTCCTGATAAAGTTTGGACATTATTATGTCAGTGGTATAAACAAGCCAGTAGTGATGTTAAATGTAATACAGCATTATTTGGTATAAATAGATGTGAGAAAGTTTATATGTGCAAATGCTTTCATTGTTTTGATCAGTATGTGCAAAAGTACAAAACTCCAATTGAATGTTTTAACTGTGGAGACAGATAGCCTTATTTTTGTTTAACGTGTCATAAAACTGTGTTACAGCAATTGTCAGTAAAGACTATACAGGACAAGTCACAATTGTCAGATAAAGTCAAAAGTCATTTTGTAGCAGCTGAAATGTTTCAGACCTAAGGCTCGCAGTGGCATGCTTTTAACAAAGATACAAAATTATCAGATTAACAGCTGGATTATAAGTGCACAGAGCTTAATGAAAAACAAATGCCAATGTTAAAGAAACATGACATACAGGTTAGGAAGTATACGCAAACTGTTTTAGACATTTTACCTAGGGTTGATGTTGCTATACAGATAGATGTTTAGATAGTTTGCCTAGGGTTGATGTTGCTATACAGATGGATGCTACAGAATGTACAGTAGTGCACACAGATGATGCAGTAGTTTGCAGAAATGTACAGAATTTAAAGAATAACCTACTGGCAAACTACCAACATGACTTTAGGCCATTCCATAGCACATCAACTGCCCTCTTATCCTTTACCGACTCTATATATAAAAATCGTAACAATAACTCTTTTTCCTCTGCACTATTTATTGACCTGTCAAAAGCCTTTGACATGGTTAACCATAACTTACTTCTTGACAAACTAAAGGCCCATTCTCTTGATCCTCAAGCTATACAATGGTTTAGGTCTTATCTGGAAAATAGACAGCAAGCAGTACTTTGGCATAACAATCTGTCTACACTACTTCCAGTAAATATTGGAGTACCCCAGGGCTCTATCTTAGGTCCCCTACTCTTTTCCTTATTTATTAACAACTTACATATGAACATACCTCAAGCCAATTGCATTCAATATGCAGACGACTCCACCTTAATCTGTACAGCCAAGAATATATCCTCTCTCCACTCCCTCACCCAAACTGTTTTTCAGAATGTTGAAAACTGGTTTATGCAACACTGCCTCCTTCTAAATCCCAAAAAAACAAAACTACTGCTTTTTACTGCTTGGCTTTCAGATAGTCAAGATAAAAAGGCAGACAACTGCAGAACACCGACATCCCAGAACACTGACTTCCCACTCCATGTAAGTAACCACTTGACCATCCTGTTGAACTTTGCTCCTTACCCCCCGTGGTAGTGCAATCTCACAGTTGGTATATTTAGTTGGGGAGTATGGGTGATGAAGCTCCCCCCCCCACATGGGTAGGTTTACTTTCCTTCAGTTTTACTATTTTTCAGGATGGCCAAGTGGTTACTTACCTGGAGTGGGAAGTTAGCGTTCTGGGATGTCGGTGTTCTAGAGTTTTCAGCCTTTTCATCTCAGCTGTTTGAAAGTCTGGTAAGTGAACTTTTGGTCTACTACTGAAGGAGATCTCTATGTGTGTGTATATATATATATATATATATATATATATATATATATATATATATATATATATATATACACACACACACACACAACCTGCAAAACAATGGACATGCCCTCATGGGCCATCCAGCAACAATGGTTATGCACTTTCTCTGCCCATAACTTGCTGCTGGCTTCCAAGCTGTCCTGTTCTACAAGGCCTGCTGATGTCAGCCACCTTAAGACTCAGACATAAGCCGTGGCATGTGCAATAAATATTGTGATCTATAGTGTATAAGCCTAGACAGGTAGGAGTTCTAATCTCCCTCTATCCAACATTGTGTGTGTGTATATCCACTTGGCATACATATGATAATCTTTGTAACTTAGACATAGTTTGTGTTTTGCATCATTTTATTTGTAGCTGGTGATGTTGCCTCCCAAATGACAAACCACAACAAGGCTTGCTGATATCAACAAGCATTATATGTTGTAAACTGATAGTACTAGCAGACATGAGTTGTGTTGCATGCATCAGGTACTGTGATCTGTAGTGTGTACCAGTGTGTTCTAATCTACATACAGCCAACTTGCACTATGTTTATGCCTTGGTGTGTCATGTATGCAGTGAGTGGTAGTGGTGATAGCCTCAATATGGCCATGTTTGTGTGTGAGGCTGTTACAGCACTGTACATTATGTTATGGAGCCATAGGGCATGCGAACGTAACTAGCATAATGGCCACACAGCCCTCACAATCAGAGACATCTGTATACACCTTAGTACAGGACCAGCACATATTTCCCCATTCCAAGAGGGACTCAGGCTCATAGGTTCACAGGTGTGTACTAGGCTAAATGTCCTGGAGCCTTTACAAGCCTAGGCCATAGGATTATCCTATCATCATGCCACCCAACCTTAATTCCCAGTGCCTCTGTCGAGTAGAGCCACTGGAGTGATCCTGGGGTGAATTTTCTGTTTCCCATCCACTCATCAAAATTTCTCTTGAAGAGGGCCAGTGAGGTGTTCTGTTTGACATGTATGGGAATTCTATTCCATAGCATGGGCAGTCTCTGGGTTATGAACCTGTCCCTCCAGCATGTTCTGTTCATTGTGGTAATGAGGATGAGGTCTCTGGAGCGTGTGGTGCGGAGGGATTGGGATTTCTTTAGATGTAGCATTTCTAACAGAGCTGGGTCAGGCATGGCTTTGTACATCAAGCAGAGATCACCTCTAAGTAGGCGATATGAGACAGAAAATAGTTGGAGTTTTTTGAGTCTGTCCATATAGGACAAGTGTTTAAGGTCTAGGATCCTCTTTGTGAGGTATTTTTGTGGCCTCTCCAGTTGTTGCAGGTGTCTAGTGAGGTATATGCCAAATGGGGCATTATACTCGATGATTGGCCTAATGAGTGAAGAGTAGAGGGAGACAATGACTTCTTTCTTCCTGAATGCAAAACCCTTAGTAATGAGATCTGCCACATAGAAGGACCTTCTGACTACAGTGGCAATGTGGTGGTCAAAAGAAAGGTTGCTGTCAACCTGTGTTCCTAGATCTCTTATAACACCTTCAGTGTTTAGTGGACTACCATCAACGTAGTAATTCATGAGAACCCGGTTTTCCACAAAGTGGATGACGACACATTTTTTGACATTGAGCTTAAGGCCATGGTTCTGACACCAGTCATTGGTCTCAGTGAGGCCTTTCTGTAGGATGTCAACATCACTTGAGGAGTTAATAATAGCTCCCAACTTGCAATCGTCTGTGAATTTTGTCATCCAGAGTCCCTTCGTGTTGGCCTCGACTTCAGAGAAGTACATACCAAACAGGAGAGGACCCAGGACCAAACCCTGTGGGACTCCACTTGTGACTAGTCAGCAGTCTGACTTGGAGTCAGCTACTTTCACACTGTGGGTTCTGCCTGTGAGCCAGTTTGCAACCCACCTAGTGATATAGGGATTGATGCCTAGCTTAGTCAGTTTTTCTATGATTCCTGAGTGGGGAATGGTATCAAAGGCCTTTGTAGGTAGGCTGTATGAACCACCTTGCCTTCATCCACAGGTCTGGTGACTGACTCAAGAAGTCGACCAAGTTGAGCAAGCATAATCTACACTTCACAAAACCAAATTCTCTGGGATCCAGAGTTTGGAGATTCCCTATATCCTTGTTTATTAGGTACAGGATGATGCGTTCCATAGCTTTGCATATCAGACACGTCAGGCTAATGGGGCGATAGTGCCCAGGGTCTGTAGTCACTCCTCCTTTGTGGAGAGGGATGACTATAGCAGTGCGCCATTCAGTAGGGACAAAGCCTTAGGTGAGGCTGTGATTGAACAGGGCACACAGGTGAGTTGCCAGTTCACTCTGTAGTTCATGTAGAACACAGCCAGGGATATTGTCAGGTCCCACAGAATCTGTATTCTTGGCCTTGGGCAGCACTGTTTTAACCTGTGCAGCAGTAATACTGGGTGCCTGGCAATCTACTGGTATTGTGGTTGGTCCTTTGGGGGGGGGGGTAAAGTTGGCACTGACTCTGTCGGCCAGTATATATAGGCAATATCTGTTGGCTCGATATCGGAGGTACCATTGTACAGTAGCTCAGAGCAAATCTGGGTATTGCCATGGAGATTCTTTACATAACTATAGAAGGCCTTGTTGTTGTCTTTACTATCTGCTGCAATTCTGTTTTCATAGGTAGCTTTAGAGGATTTGATGAGGGATCTCAACTTTTTGTTGAGGCTGATAAGGGAGTTTTTCCAGTCTTGGGACATCATCTTATTCCACATCAGTTTCCTCCATCTGTTGTAGAGTTTGTTTATGGCAGAGGACCACCAGATTGGCTTCCTGTTTTTTAGAAGAGAGCATCTTGGTTCTATTGGGTGTGGCGAGATCCATGCATTTGTGTACGTGTTTGTACAGTGCAATGGTGTATGATTCAGCGGTCATGCAACTGATCTCCATTTGCATGGGTGCCGTGAAGTTAGACACCTCTGTTTTTAGGAGCCCAAAGTTAGCTTTGGAGAAGTTCTTCATGGTGGTTACCTTTGCAGGGGGTGGAGATGTGGATTTCCAAGGTAATTAGTTTGTGGTCAGATCTAACCAGGGCGGAGTTGACTATTGGTGTAGAGCAACAGTCACCCATGTTAGTAATGACCAGGTCAAGGATGTTGCTACCTCTAGTGGGGGTAAGAATGAGCTGGTCTAGGGCATTGGAATTAATGAATTCCAGGAAACGTTGGGCAAGGGTATTGGTACAGGAGTAGTTTTCCCAGTTAATGGAGGAGCAGTTGAAGTCGCCCAGTATGAGTGTGTTAGGTTGGACCCTAATATTCTCCAGGGTGCTTTGGAATGTGGAGTATGAGTCTTGGAACATGGTTGGGGACCTATAGCAGGCTATGACTTGAATCACTGTCTTACCCAATGTTAGCTGCACCTGAAGTATCTCTGATGAGTTATGTTGGGCTACCAGTCTGGAGGAGTGTGCATCCTTTATGAATATGGAAACACAGCCACCTTTGGAGCTTTGGTCCAAGTTCTGGGGCTGAAAGGTGTGGAATGAGTTATAGCCTGGTAGTGCAGGAATGCTTTCTGCAGCCTTGAACCAGGTCTCTGTTACAGTACAAATGTCAATGTTCTCCATTTTAGGTAGTGCTTCGAGCGAGTGCATTTTGTGATTTAGACTTCTAGCGTTGAGCAGCATGACCCTCAGATTGAATTTGTTTGTAGCTGGTACGGTGGTAATTTGGTCTTTGGAACATTGCCTAAAAAAGGCACTATAGGGGTGGCAAGAGCCTTGGCCAGTATCTGGAAGCCCATGGGTGACAGATGCAGGCCATCTCTGGCAAAGCATCGAGGTCTGTTAATCATGTCATCCCAGGCAAAAAGATACTGGATTCCCTTAGAATGACACCAGAAACTTAGCCAATTGTTGAAATCAATCATTTTCTGCTTGTACTGTGGTATCATTCCGAGTGATGGTAGGATGCTGCTCAGGGCTAGGGTCATACCCACCTGGGCTACATAATCCGAGAGTTCCTCCGTGTCTCTTTTCATGTAGTCCAGGGAGGTATGTCTCAGGTCATTCACATCCACATGTATAATGACAAAGTCATATTTGTACCTGTTGTTGAGGGACCTGAGTGTGTGAATTATGTGGTGGATCCTAGCACCTGACAGGCAGCTGACTGTTACTTTCTCCTTATTCACCCTAGTGAGTGGGACATCAGTGTGCCTCACTATCGAGTCACCTATGATTAGTGTGTTGGGCATGCTGTTTTGCCTTAGGGGCTTTGGTTGAGTGGCACACTGTTTAGGAGAGTTATGTGTCTCATGATTAGTGTTGTGTTGTGGTTGTCGGGTGCATTTCTGCTTTGGAGGTCTCTGCTGTTTGGGTAGATTTTTAATGAGAGCCTCTGCGAAGGTGGGTGTGTGGTTTATGTTTTTATGTGAAGGCAGCGCTGGTGTGTGTTCTGAAGGGCTATGTGTTGCATGTGGTGTGGTGCAAGTGTTGACCTTTCCCTCTTAACCAGCTATTCCGGTCTTGGCTGGAGAGTGTTTGGCTTCCAATTTGGATATATAAGTGCATCTCTTGCAAGTCTGAGTGTTGGGAGATAAGAGAAGAGGGTTGTCGGTGTACATGAAGCAGTTGCTACATTGCCTCAGGATGCTCAAGTTCACCAGGAAGCAGAGGGAACTGACCTTTAGACATGCCTGGAGGGGTGGGCATTAATAATAAGTACTGGAGCTGTTTTCTTGTAGAATGTTTAGTGCTGGTAGCACTTTTGTGTGCTATAATAATTGCTACAAGAAGTCTGGTAGAGTGCTAGACTAATAAGCTAGTTAAAGTGCAGGAGAGAACTAGCAGATCTAAGGGAAAAATTGAAGAGCAGACTGTGGCACTGCTCAGAAGCTTACAAACAGTCCTGGATACAGCAAATCTGTATCTGGACTACACTAGTTACAGGAAAGGTGGGAAACAAGCACAAATGTGGGCTTTTAAACCAGAAAGTTGAAAGAGATGGCAAAAACAAGCCCAAATGGCCAATAAACTACAATTTATGTGCCAGAAACCACTCCTCTTGTCATAGATAGGCTACCTAGTGCTTACCACTCCCACTGATAAGCTAGAAGGCTTCCCTCCAACACAGAAAGGCTTGGGGGGCTCAGAGGCTTACAAATAGTCCTGGATACAGCAAATCTGTATCTGGACTAGACTAGTTACAGGAAAGGCAGCAAACAAGCTTAGAATTTTTTTAACAGAAAAGCAGCTAAAACAGCACTAAAAACAATTCATAGGTTCATAGGTAAGTACTAGGCTATCTGCCCATGGGCATTTATAAGCCTAGCCACAGAGTGATGGCTTTCGCCTCCCCATTAGATTAGTAACCTGGGCCTCTGTCAACAGGGCTCCTGAAGTGATCCCAGGGTAGAACTTACGATTACCCATCCACTCATCAAGATTTCTCTTGAAAAGGGTCAGAGAGGAGCTCTGTCGAATATGGATTGGGATTCTATTCCAGAGTGAGGGGAGTCGCTGGGACAGAAATCTATCCCTCCAGCATGTCCTGTTTATTGTTGTACATAGGTTCAAGTCGCTAGAACGAGTGATTCTGAGGGATCTCGTTTTTTTGAGGTGAAGCATGTCCATTAGTTCAGGGTTTTAACATGGCCCTATAGATCAGACATAGGTCATCTCTGAGAAGACAGTGCAGTGCAAGCTAGCACACTTGAGTGTGTAGCAATATTAAAGCAAATACAGCTTAAATAAATGCAATTTATTCAAACTGTACTCTGAACTGAATTCAATTATTGTTTTATTCAACTCTGAACAGTTAAAAAGTGCCAAAAGGCAGATGACGTGTGTTGAGATGATGGCCGCCTAGCCAATCAAACAGATAACATGTGCTGAAGTGCACTTAGGGGGTCTGTGTACCATTAGTCACATCTGGCACTAAAGTGGCTTTGCCACTACAACAAGCCTGGTTAACTCTCATCAAGAATGTAAAAAATCTATTAATCAAATTATTGATTAATATACCCCTGACTGTCACCAGGGAGTAACTCTACCCTGTTGTACTTCTATTCATGTTTGCTTATGTACTCTTTGTCAGTACCATATCTGTATAATATTTTCATTGTTTTCTTATTGTATCTGTTACCTTGGAGCTTTTCTCCCCGGGCCTCCGCTGAAAATGGACATGAATCCAGTCGGACTATCCCGGTCAACAAATGTAAAATAAATAAAATAAAATAAATAAATGCTTCAAGGGTGTGTTTATGTTTTCTAGACAAATGTCTCCCACAAGCATGTAGTCCTAACGCCACATAGTAGGCTAATAGTCCTTACAGTGAGTCATCCATCTACTATGCTCCCTACAGATAGGCAGCATATGCACCCCAACAAGGTCAGACCTTGCCCTGTAGCAGACCTTATCACAAATTATGAATGCATCAGTACGCTGAACACTGCCATTGTTCTTGGTAGACTGACATACAGATGTGAACCTATGGAGCCATGCATGTATACTGCTGTACCTTGCTAAAGTCATAGTTCTGCTGTGCTGCCATGCCATGCTGTGCCACTTCACTGTCACCGTGTGTCCATAGGTTATCCCCTCAGACTTCTGGAATAGAAACATACACAGGTCTGTGACATACCTGTCATTGTGTAACAATACCGCCAGTACATCATACAACATAAGGTCCACAAAAGTATGTTGTGTACTCATGACACATGCCGGCATACAGTGTATGTTGATGACCACTACAAGTGGCATGGCAAAATAATACTGCATTACACAAGTACACGTCAAGTAATATAGTCACCCTGTGCATCAGACACATAGCTTAATTCCCCTGCATCAATGGGAAGGATGACAGGGATGTGGCACAGGTATTATCACTTGCACAGGGTGATGTGTGGGGAGGTGCTGGAGGCCTAAACTGGCCCAAATGGTTGACAGTATGTGTGCGAGGCAGGAAGGAGAGCTGTTAGATGGACCATGGAGAGGTGCCGTATGTGTCTGTAGGTGACCTGCATATGACAGTGGTCTGTGAGCGTGTGCATGTACACAGTCAAGCTCAGTGCTAGCCCTACACATGTGTATTGGACAGCTGTGGAACATACATGGTAGAGTTGACAGTTCCCTGTCTCCAGCCCTGAATATGGGAACTGGCTCTGCCGGAGTTGCACTGGCACCAGCATGCCCAAGGTCAGATGCAGTGCTAGTACCTGACGGTGACTGCTGTCTGCTGGGACTGTGTCCCCCATGGGACTGCCCAGAACCACATGCCCATGGCCTGCTATGTCATGGTGTGGACAGTATATACCCCTCTGTAGCACTTGATGTACTGCCACTATGGGAGCGTAACTGTGCACGGCTGCATGGACTATCAGAAGATGATGTTACAGACCTACATCCATGGGTCCGCCGCCCAACTCCAACTACATGTTCCAGCACAGACAATGTGCGGTCCAAGACAGACACTGTCTCAGCCCATCATCTGTCCAGTGCATCAGTGAACCAATCCAGGGTGTCCCCAATGCAGTGGAGGCAGTCACGGATGTCAGATTGTGCTGTATCCATAACCTTAAGCATACATCTGGTGTTCTGTTCAGAACATGGCTGTGGCTCTATGATAGCCCGAAGCATGCACAGAGTGACTTATAATGTGACATCTGCAATGGGTGGTGGATGGCTAGTAGTCCTCCTATGAGCACCCTTGTCAATCTATTTGTGTGGGACCTCGCAAGCTCTCTGGCTATGGCCAGTGTCTACACTCACTGAAGCCATAGTTGCCACACTGGCCTGTTCAATGTCTCCACCCTTTGACTGTCCCATATTTGATGCCTGTGGGGACTGGGTATGTGTGGGCATACTGACTGTGTGTGGTGACAATAGGGGCAGAAGAGGGATGTCAACCTCTGTGATAGATTCATCTCCTGACAACCCCAACTCTGCCTCACTGTGGCCACCATCATCATCACAGTCCAAAGAGACACTGACATCAGGCTGTGTGGGGGAGAGAATGCAACCCCCCTGGTCACCAGTGGAAACCAAAACAAAAGCAGTACATTACTACCTGCACTATTATGTATGGAAAATCCACAGAGAGTCATAATAATGAGGATCCACAACTGCATTACCAGTCTCACATCTCCTCATCTCTGCTTTCATGCACAACAGACTTCCTCACAACTAAATACACATTCGACTGAAGGCCTTTATAACAAACACATCAGGTAAATCACATGACACTTGGCTAGTATAGTGTACCTTTTGGGTATGCAGTATGACACTATGTACACGGCACGTCGAATTAATTACACCGGGAGGCTTATTCACTCTAAACTATAACTGCAAAAGTGTTTCTGCCATTTCAAGTGCACTCCTGTGATTACCCACTCTAGGAAACTTAGGTAATTGTTCTGGACTGGAACATACAAACATTCTACTCTGGTTACACACAACATTAACCATACATAGGGAATTATCCTGGCCCTTACTCTTAATACCATACATATGTTCCATAGCAAAACAGTATCAAGCTTACCAGGAGCAGGGCCATGGCCTTGAACAACTCCTGATGGACCTGTAAAAAGGTGAGGGTGAGGTAATTTCAGTACCATGCATGTTGCAGCACAGGGTAATACCTGCCTATGTCTCACATGTACAGTAGCTACTGTGTTACTTGATGTATTAGTGGCATTCTGAGTATGAGTGTACAACTGAGGTTAACCCCCCCATACAGCGCATAGACCTGACACCCACGTAAAGGTATGTACAGCCTGACACAATGACTGCCACAGTATTACAATGGTGATCACAGTAAGCTTACCGCTACACTCCTCTGTTGTGGGCACTGTGGCACCCACCTCCATGATGTATGGTGTGATAGATGCCTGGGGGCTGTCGTATATGCCTAGGTTTGTCAGGAATATCTCAGTGGCCATGAGTGGTTGCTCCATTGCAGGCCCTCCACCAATGACAGAATGATCCCTGGCTGCATCAGCTGCCCTTCGTCATGCAGCATTCACCATGTCTGTAGTGCGGTGTCGAACCTGCTCATATGTCCTGTCCTGGGGGCCAGTCTCATTCACATCCCAGACAAGGTCTGCCCACAATGCAGCCCACTGTTCCCTGTTAAGCCTCCCCTGGATAGGAGGATGTGATGATGCTGCCGTAGTCCTTGAAGTATTAGTTTATTCTCCACATCTGAGAAGGGGACATGCCATCTGTGATACATTAGTCCTGAAACATACTAAAAGGGAAACACATTACAGGATCAAATACATGGATATCCACTACGCACAGATACAGCAAAGAACAAAATTGTCAGCACTGTCCACTGCTTGCTCACATATGTCATACGCCACAGTGTGACAACATACTATGTGTGTGGATACAACCAAGATAGTATCATTACTGAGGTAGTTCCCTGTGTGCAATGAGAGTTTCTTCTGTATGATCATACATTCAACATTCCAGTCCACTGTGTTGTGTCCCCTAAGGCCAGCCACCCAATAATATGTCATAAGACCAGTGCCAGACAAATAGCAGTGTGCTATTACAACTACTATATTGGGACAGTCCAACAACAACAGTGTGCCACAATGGCAAAAGACAATGCAACCCTGATATATTGAATGTCCCCTGTATGTGTAAGACAGCAGGGTATCAATGACCTGTCATTACCACAGGTCTAAGACAGGCCTACTGCTGTACTCTCTATTCCCCATACCTCTAGCCTCCCATCTATATCCTGTTATACACAAAAAACAGTTACGTACCTGGTGGAATGCAATACTCCTCTGTTGAAATGTGATACTAGTACTGTTTCACAAAGGTGTGCTCTGTGTGAGGAAAGTCTCATACAGAATGTTTGCCAATATCCAGCTGCTTACATTTTAACATGCTTCTCATTAGCAGGTATCAATAACAGAGTACTAGGTGACATATCATAATGCTATATGGATATGTGATATGTGTCCCTACCTGCAGGCCTGTGACTTCCAGCAGTGAAAAGCCGTTATTTAATTTGTAATGCTTTGTGTGATTAATGAGCGCATGAGTCATTCATTAATTGCTGTCTTCACAATAATGTAATTGAAATGCAACACAACACTGGATTTGAACCCAGGACTGTGTGTGGCAAAATGTACTGTATGCAAGTCATTTAACAGACTGAGCTACTGAGTCACTGCTACAATGGGTGTATTTACAAGATATACGTGCACACATACAGGCTGTGACATACATTTTCTACATCCATCAGTATACGCATGGCTTTATATGGATGTATTTATGCACCAGAATCCCAGCTGAATACATATTTTGTTATGAATGCCTTAGCAGGTGACTTTCTATATGTTTCTGATAAAAGGGCACATTTACTTGCTATCACAGGCCTCAGTTACATCCATTATCATGTCTTTGGCTATCTAATGGTGTACTATTGCACCAGACTCCAAGGTACACTTCTATTTATTCCATTACTTTTTATTCCAGTTTGCACGGTGCGGCAAGCAGCACTGCTGAAACACGCCTAATGATTGTAATTGGTAATCACTATGTTCTGTTTATACCACCTATTTTAATTAAGAGTTGTGTGGCATGGCAGGTTAACACAATGTGCTGCAGGTATGATGGGCTTGTGCCTTACAATGTTAGAAACACATATAGTCATTATAGCTCTATTTAGCTGAGCTTAGCAAAACTGCATGAGGTATAAAGAAAAGAAAAAAGGGGAGATAGGAAAGTGGTAAAATAGGGGTAAGCAGATGGAAAAACATAGTGCAAGGCAGGGAAGGATGTGCAGGAAGGGTGTAGGAAAAAAACATAGCTATCCATTTCTTGTACAGCAACAACTGTGCACTTTGACAGATTTGTAAATGAATTTGGATTCTGAAATCCCAGAGAGAGGGGCGAGGACAATATAACTGCATTGTCAAGCCAATTGGACCAAATTACTTGTGTTCAGTGGACACGTGTGTGAAATGGAGAGCTATTTTCTAACACCTTGAATTGTTCTGTTTAATGTACTTATGCTTGTTAATCAAAGAATATATTTGTAATTTTTGGAGTTTTCTCCCCGGGCCTCTGCTGAAAATGGGCTACTAGCCCAGTCAGACTTTCCCGGTAAACAAATGTAAATAAATAAATAAATGTATGGGACAATATTTTTTTGGGACAGGTGCCCATTTTTTTTTTAAGTCGAGAGTGAAATGTGGGGGAAGGGACATATGTACGTGTGGGGGAGGTAAGTTGGGTAGGTGATGATGCCTTTGCAAACAGATAAGGCAGACAAGACAGCAGACAGGGGTGATATTTGACACATGAGGGGGGTGAACACTTTGGATAGGGAGGGTATTGTGGAATCTGAGTCCCATGTGCCTCCAGATGGCAGCAGTGTGACTCATGTCCCCACCCAAGGGACTGTCAACACTGCTCCATCACTGCCCATAGGGTGGCTGTGCTGGAGGCTGGGCACCAGGGTAAGGCTGCCCTACCAGGGTAAGGCTACCCACTGCAGGAGGCAGTCATGGCCATGGTGGATTATCCTGCACACTAAGACTGGCAGCTCCACCCAGGTGACAACACCCCCTCTGCCACCGCTCCCAGAGTGTAGCCGGGCCCCATCCCCTGGGGTAGTACTACCTGATGCCACAGGTAGTGCAGGGCCAGCAGAGGGGGCACCATGGTTCTGAGTCCCAGATGTGCTGGGACCTGATGCCATGACCAGTTGAGGAAAGGGATGGAGATTAGCCAGAACCGGCCTACCTTGATGTGCTGTGCTAAATAAGGTATAGCAATAAGTTACAGTTAGTAATAATCAAACTATTGCTAGTATTAACAGAATTGAACATAACAGTTATTCATCCAGATACATATTAATGTATATTATGTGTAACACAACATTAAGTAACATAACAATCAGTATGGTAACAGCATGCCAGTACAAAGTAAACCATAGGGCCAACAAAACAGTTAGTTTAACAGATATGTTAATATTGCAGCATAATAAAACATAACAATAATCAACCACATTTTACAAAATATAGTTAGATTAACAAAATATGATTTATTAAAGCATAATAAAACATAATGACACACATTTTCTAAAATATAGTTAAAGTATGTTAATATTAAATCATAATAATACATAACAGTAATAAATAATTGAAGATAAGGGGTGGGAGAGAGAGCGAAAAACATTCCATTACTGACACTGCAGATTATACCCCTGAAAACACTGAAATATGTACTTTACAGGTATACAATCCTATAGCTGGTGTAGAATGTACATACCTCTCAAGCTGTTAGCATGGGTCAGTATGACCCAAGCAATAACAAATTTAGGTACACCACTACACAAAACAGTTTCACATAATGTGGACTTATATAACTACCCAGGTGTTCTGTAAACAGATTTGGTAATACACTGCATTCCGCGTAATATTTATCTGCTAATCAAGTGACAGTCAGACTAGGCAGTTGTAAGTTTTACATTATGAGAAATCGTGACACTTGATAGACATGTTTGTGTACAGTAAGTAAACTAGACAGCCGTCATGCCTTAGTTAGCAGGCATGAGAGTAGAACCCAATAGCTGTGACTGCAGAGGACATCTGCAAATAATGTATTAATTGACTGCAGCAACTTAGTACAGACATGAAAGGGATACAGCCATACTGGGATTACACAGCTTTATTTATGAATCAACAATGCTGATGAACATATTCTTGGAATTGATGTTAACATTTCCCATACCACAGTATTCAAACTCAGGACTGTGAATGGCAAAACATACTACATACAAAACATTTAACAGACTGAGCTACTGAGTCAATGCTGACTACTGAGTGACTGATACTTGCCAGGAGATCACCTGGAACTATGCTATGAATTGAGCAATACAAGTTACAGGACATTCTTCTGACATTCTAGCACTAATGTTATACTAGACTGCAGTGACAGTAGAACACACATGCATATAATACAACCATATTCCATACATTAAAAAACTATATTTTAAAATCAACAGTGCTAGTAGCCACATTTTATTGTTACTGGTTTGAAATATCTGTAAAGTCCACACACAATATCTGCCCATGGACTGAGCTACCTCACCGATACACCTTGATTACCTGCTTTCTGAGGAAGAGCGAGCATTATGTGACTGATACTGGCCTGGAGGCTGCCTTAGACAGCACTATGAGTTAAGCAATACAGTTTTCAGGCCATTAGATTTACTGGCTACAGCAATTACAGTGTTACAGTTGACTGCAGCAACTTTACCATAGACAATCAATGCATACAGCTCTACTGCAATGGTTTTGATACCACAACCCTGCTGAACAACATTTTGCTTACTGTTATTGGTGTTGTTATTGTTTTATTAAAATACAGTTCCTATTGTTCATTTATTGCACTACAGTTCTACTTGCCCATTTATTGCACTGCAGTTATACTTGACCATTTATTGCACTACAGTTTTTCTTGTTTATACTTTATTGCAGCAAATGCTTTACTCTTTCTTGTTTATTGCACTACAGTTAGCATACTAAATCCATACTTACATGTTCACAATGCAACCTGGCCAAGCACCTGGCATGGGACTCGACATTGTGAGCTCGCTTAGCTGCAGCTGTAGGGAGAGAGGTACACCATTATGCATACCATTTTTGCAGACATTCAGCTTGCATATTTGTAAAACAAAAGTAAAATCACTTACATATTTGTGGGGCATTCCCTGCTCTTGCCTCTTGGACCCAGGTGTCCAAGGTTCCCCTCTTTCTCATTTTCAGGTCATCATAGTGGTGATGACACTGCTCACCTGTGAGGGGGATACCAAGTAACACTAGTGAGTTCACTGGCCAAACAGTCTCAGGCCTCTGCCTTACAGTCTGAGCCCTAGAATCCGCCCTGCATCATCCAGGGTTCATGTTTTTTAACAAGGAGCCTGACTATGACCCTGGACTCCTGAATACCCCACCTCTGCACCTGAAATGAAAGTGCACACCTTCACCAATACCACCAGCCATACTAACAGTAGATTGAACTCAAATGAATGATGCAGGATTCCCACCTATTGGGCTTAATATAGGCTGTTTTTTCTGCCCTTGCACATCATTCAACAACATTCAAAAAAGCACTGCATTGCTTAGTAGTAACAAACCAGCTAAACAAAGCCAAGCAGCATGAAAACTTACAGAACCATGGTTTTAGCTAGGTTTAGCACCATGCAAACATTGGTAGCCATTAGCATGTTTATGCACTGCATAGCATGAATGAGCAGTGCTTAGCAAAGTGCAGCAGTGCCAAAATTCACAATAGTTTACTGACATTAAAGAAAAATACTACATTTATTTACAGACATATCTTGGCTGGTTGTTATGGACTCAAACCCAGTACCTACTACACATAAGACCATAACTCTACCCATGTAGCTAGTTGGATGTTACAAAAACTAATATACCTTCACATATACTACTAGGTTACCTGTTGCATTGCTGAGCACCGCTCTGCTCTATGCAAACACGCTTATAGTTGTGTTTAAGCATATTTGCACCACTCTGCTCTATGCAAACACACTTAAACACAAATATAAGTAAATAATTAATTACATCTGGTTTTTATTTTTAGATGTCTGGCAGGTGTCAGCCATGTATGTATGAGCTCCGCTGAGCTCTGCTGCACTTCATTCTGTGCCAAGCAAACAAAAGAAAAAATAAAGAAAAATAATAAAAACTTTATTATGATAATTAATTACATCCGGTTTCTATTTTTAGATGTCTGGCAGGTGTCAGCCATGTATGTATGAGCTCCGCTGAGCTCTGCTGCACTTCATTCTGTGCCAAGCAAACAAAAGAAAAAATAAAGAAAAATAATAAAAACTTTATTATGATAATTAATTACATCCGGTTTCTATTTTTAGATGTCTGCCAGGTGTCAGCTGTATATATGTCAGCACAGCTTGGCATTGCTGTGCTCCAAGTCACGCAAACATGCATTAAAAAAATAAATAAGTAAAATAATTACAAAAATCATAACACATCATAAAAATGACATATACAGTTGACACACTTTACAACATTACAACAATGATAGAGAGCATTACAGGGAACTTCATACTCATCTGCAGCCACAGGTAGCTGTTACACCTCTACCCATACCGATTCAATATCCATGTTTCTTGGCTCTCCCTTGGCAGCAAGCAAACATTAATATACATGGCATGCTGCAGAGGGGGAGCCGTGGCATGTACATGGATACATTCCATGTAGGCCCTACACTGTGCCTACAAAGAGTTTATTAAATCCTGGGGACAGACTATCCTACCAGTGAAAGAACATTTTGGCCTGCTGAGAACTGATTTTCTCTGGATTGAGATAAGGATGCAGACAAAGAAGTCTTCAATACAAGAAAAGAATGTTTTCATCAAGGACAAAGTTTTGAAACTATAAAAGTGGTTGTAAAAGACTTTTTGGTGGACATTATGCAATTGAGTCAGCTGAGGAAGTGCAGTGTATTTGACAGTGATTGGTTTTATAAAGAAAATGTTTATAATCTCACAGTAGTGCTTGGTAAACTTGTTTCAATAAATCTCTCATTATACAAATATATAGTTCTATAGTTAGTCTATGTATCTGCTGATAATTTCAATTTAACGCCATAGATAATTTGAGAGTACCCATGCATGGTACAAAACATTTAGGAGCTGCTTCTGTCCATTACTAGTACAGGGGGTAATACTGGGGTACATTTTCTGTTTCCCATCTATAGATCTAAGCTGAGCTTGAAAATGTACAGAGATGAATTATGTTTTATGTGGATGGGAAGTCTGTTCCACAGCAGCAGTATAATCTGCAAGATATACCTGTCCCTCCAAACCATTCTGTTGGTGTTGCAGGAGAGGTTTACATCCCTAGACTGAATATTTCTGATGCCATTTGACTTGCTGATGTGCAGTAAATCCATCACTAATGGGTCATAGAATATTTTGTATGCCAGACACAGGTCACCTCTTATGTATCTGTAGGATACCGAGTATAGTGACAAGGATTTGAGTTGGTCCATGTAGGACATGTTGTTTAAGCCTCATATCCTTTAAGTAAGGTATCTATGTGTGCACTCCAGTTGTTGCATGTATGTGGACAGATACATGCCAAAGGTGTAATTATAGTCAATGACTGGCCTAATAAGGGCTGAGTAAAGGGAGACAATGACTTCCCTAGATCTAGACAGAATTCCTTTGTTTATAAGCTGTACAATATAGAAGGACTTTCTACAATAATAGTCACATGTTGGAAAAAAGTTAGCTCACTGTCCATATAACTTCCCAAATCCCAGAAAAGTGAATCAACTCTTAGGGATGTATTATTAATGCAGTAGTTCCCATGGGGTAGATGACTTCCCAAAGGATAAAATAAACACTTTTTGGCATTTAGTTTCGGTCTGTAATTTTGGCATCAGTTATTTATTTGAGACAAACCTTCCTACAGGATGGCTAGGTTATTAGGGGATTCCATGACTGCTCCTAGATTGCAGTCATCTGCAAACTTAATCAAACAGTGCCCCTTGGTACTGACTTTTACTTCAGAAAAGTAGATGCCAAACAGGAGATGTCCCAGCACAGAACTCTGGGGTACTCCACTGGTGACTGGTCTCTTTGGGGAGGTAACATCTCCTATTTTTATTATCCAAGTCCTATCTGTGAGCCAGTTGATAATCCAGTGGGAGACATAGAGTTTTATTCCCAGTTTATTTAGCTTTTCTACTATGCCTGAGTGGGGAATTGTGTCAAAAGCTTTGGCCACGTCAAGGTATGTGACATGTACCATTTTGCCTTTAGCGACTGCTTTGATGACATTTTCAAAAAATCCACCAGGCTAAGCATGACCTGCCCTTGATGAATCCAAACTGAGATGGATCCAGTATTTGGAGGTTTCCTATGTTACATATTAGCCTATTATTACTCCTGCAGTCCCACAGAATGTTTCAGACCATGATGTCACTGGAAATGATTGTGCTCCATTTTCATATCACAGTCACTCACTAGGTGTATATATTTACAAAGATGCTATCCATATAGGCTTTGCATAGGCAGTAGACCATGCATGCATCATTGTTTAATGCAAGTGATATAAACATTATGACAGCATCATTTTCAATTTTATTGTGTTATGTATCCATATGACCCCATATTGTTAGGTAGTCAAGAGCATACTACACATATGCACATCATTGTACTCATACAATACACATTGTAAGTCTCTGATTATACTGATGTGTGTGCTTGTGGCATTCCATTATATAAACAACATAAAGCAGCTGCCATTGTTTTGTAATGTTTGCCTACTTTTGTAAAACAAAACAGCACAGAGTCCCAAACGGCAGTAGGGCTTCCACCAAATTTCTTCCTCCGATACCACATAAACAAGTTAAAAGCAGAATAAAAGTACTGTCACGTACTAATAGTAAAAACTGTGAACATAAGCAACAGAAAAACCATAAATGTAAAACGCTTTTTGTCCGGATTGTATCCGGACTTCTTCAGACATGGAACTGACGTTAAAATCAAGTTTAAATAACCTCTCATTCTAATTTTAACCTATCAGGACACATTAATCTTCCTTTGAAATATTTAAAGTCATAGTTAACTTCGCTAAAAATAAGCGCAATTTCTCCAAAAAACATATCAAATATTTTCAAAGTGTTCATAAAAATTCAAGGATCTATACTGCTCTAATGGCTATGTCCTATTCATATTTTAGGTTGAGTTGTTAAACAAATATATAAACGTGCACGACATCAACAAAGAACAGACAAGTAAAATAATAAGTTATCTAACGTAGTTAGAAACTATGTGCTAATAAACCTACTCATCGGGAGTTTCACCATATGTGTATGTGTACGGTTGTTGTACTCATTTTCTTTAAATTAATATAGAATCAAATCTATGCAATAACTAATGACAATACCATAATAGTATACCTTGAATCATAAGCTACTATATCTTTTATTTAGGCATCTCCACAGTAATATAACTAAGCTCTAAGCTTTCAATTAAAATCTTGCATTCATTCATACCTGCTTATAAGGCCAATACTGTGCCTACTCAATAGTAATAATGTAATGAATCTTTACAAACCGATATCAAGGGTCATCCATTATTTTACTCTTGAATTTTTTATGAACACATTGAAAATATTTGATATGTTTTTTTGAGAAATTGCGCTTCTGACACCAACAGCATAAGAGGACAGTATGATGAGTATCATGATGATGATGATGACAACAGACTATGACCATCTGAGGGTATCATTCCAGATGAGCAATAATGACCTTCACCAGATGACCTGAGGAACCAGATCCATGATGTTATTGGTGGTGTATTCTGGACCCAGATGCAGGACATAATGGACAACGTCTTCTAGGACATGGCACAGGACACGCACTACTCTTTCTTGGAGATCATTCATGAGATCATATATGATGTTCGACCTGATCAAGGTGGGGCCTCTGGATTATAAGTAATGCCAGTGTGTTCCACTAATGTCATACTGAGGTGTCTCCATAATTTGGGAATGTTTCACTTATACGATCATATTTGTGCAGCTTTACCCATATTTTAGTCATACTTTCACTATGTACATTGTGATACACATTTCACATTGCAGCTCTTATGTGGCCATGTCAGCTGTCTGTGTGACAATACATTGTCATCCACGGTGATAAAATAGTAACCATCATGATATAGGAACACACATTACTGTCATTAATGTTGGGATTGTCACAGATGGCTTGGTTAGTCCTGAACTAATCATATAGCCTGCCTTACCTGCTTAATGTGGCCCATGTGCCTCTTGGACCTTGTGTGCCACAGTTAGGAGCACTGTAGATTCCAGACTGCAAATGACCGCAAAGCTAGCATATTGGCAGTGTTCCCATGACAACATTTTCAGGTGATGGAACATGGCATGCATGCTCTGTTACACTGCTTACATTACTGACATTCCCTATGTGTCCCACTCTGTTACCATTCTCCTGTGATGGTGTCTGCAAATGGGTGACATAGTTGCCTACTTTGCATACATATTCTGTGCCATGCTGCCACACCAGATGAGCATCACAATCTTAGACAACAGTGTATAATCCAGACCCATCTGTCATCTGTCTGTGTGACTACTGAGCATTATGCCTTTGCGTTCCATGTAGTACTCAGTACATATGTTTGTTCAGCACATTAACTTAACTTAAGGATGTGTACATATGGGTACCTCAGTTACAGTGCATTCTGGCATTATATGGATGCATAAATTGTGCAGAGTGATTTCTGTGGGATGTTGTTGCACTCTCATATGTCATAGTAGATGTACTGTGTGTCAAAGTCATGCACAATCTCATTTTTATGGTGCAAGTCCACTGTCTTGTGCATTTTGCACATTGTTTTATTGCACTGGGTGCCAGTAGTACATGTTTACATTCATTGGCACAGCACATTCTCCATATCCTGCCTGTGATGTTTCACACAGCAGAATTATGTTGTGATTCCCAACCCCTTGGACTGTTGTTACTGTGAGATGTATATCTGTGTTACTCCTCATTGTGGTGGGCTACATGTATGTACACCAAATTGATCTTATTTCCAGTTCTACACATTTACCTTTTACAATTAAATCATTTTTGTGTGTGCCACCTGTTGTCACAGAGTTGCATGGCAATACATATGGGTATGTCATAGCATTTAAGTTCTGTGTGTGCCTATGCTACATGCAGGTTTCATGTTGTACATTATTGTGTTGTTTGTGACATTTGCACACATCACCATACATGCTGTCATGTTGGCATGTTGCACAGATCTCACTTCACCTTGCTGCATGCAACTTGCAGTTGCTTTTAGGCAGCACTTGCATTTTGTATTGTATTAGAGCCACGCATGTTTGATGTTTTGCTTCAGATGTGCCTGTCCTTTATGCGTGTGTGTGTGTGTGTGTGTGTGTGTGTGTGTGTGTGTGTGTGTGTGTGTGTGTGTGTGTGTGTGTGTGTGTGTGTGCGTATACTATATTATATACATACATACATGTGTGTGTATATATATATATATATATATATATATATATATATATATATATATGTATGTATACACACACACACACACACACACACACACACACACACACACACACACACATATATATATATATATATATATATATATATACACACATGGGTGCCCTGCATTTGATCTAAATGCTCATTTGTTGACTACATTTGGTCAACCTGTAGTAACTACAGAGGGATTAAACTTATCAGTCACAGCATGAAGTTATGGGAAAGAGTAGTGGAAGCTAGGTTAAGAAGGGAGGTGATGATTAGTAATCAGCAGTATAGTTTCATGCCAGGAAAGAGCACTACAGATGCAATGTTTGCTCTGAGAGCTTTGATGGAGAAGTACAGAGAAGGTCAGAAGGAGTTGCATTGTGTCTTTGCGGATTTAGAGAAAGCATATGACAGGGTTTTATGAGGAAGTCGGGAGTGTCAGAGAAGTATGTAAGAGTGGTACAGGATATGTACGAGGGTAGTGTGACAGTGGTGAGGTCTGCGATGGGAGTGACAGATGCGTTTAAGGTGGAGGTGGGATTACATCAAGGATCAGCTCTGAGCCCTTTCTTATTTGCAATGGTGATGGACAGGTTGACAGACAAGATCAGACAGGAGTCCCCGTGGACTATGATGTTTGCAGATGACATTGTGATCTGTAGTGAGAGTAAGGAACAGGTGGAGGAGACCCTGGGGAGGTGGAGAGATGCTCTAGAGAGTGAAGAGATGCTCTAGAGAGAAGAGGAATGAAGGTCAGCAGGACTAAGACAGAATATGCGTGTGTGAATGAGAGGGAGGATAGAGGAATGGTGAGGATGCAGGGAGTAGAGGTGGCGAAGGTGGATGAGTTTAAGTACTTGGGATCAACAGTTCAGAGTAATGGTGATGTGGAAGAGAGGTGAAGAAGAGAGTACAGGCAGGATGGAGTGGGTGGAGAAGAGTGTCAGGAGTAATTTGTGACAGACGAGTACCAGTAAGAGTGAAAGAGAAGGTCTACAAGAGGGTAGTGAGACCAGCTATGTTATATGGCTTGGAGACAGTGGCATTGACAAAAAGGCAAGAGTCAGAGCCTGATGTGGCAGAGTTGAAGATATTAAGATTTGCACTGGGTGTGATGAGGATGGACAGGATTAGGAATAAGTATATTAGAGGCTCAGCTCAGTTTGGAAGATTTGGAGACAAAGCCAAAGAGGCAAGATTACGTTGGTTTGGTCATGTGCTGAGGAGGGATGCAGAGTATAGTGGGAAAAAGATGCTAAGGATGAAGCTGCCAGGTAACAGGAAAAGAGGAAGGCCTAAGATAAGGTTTATGGATGTGGTGAGAGAGGACATGCAGGCGGTTGGTGTGATAGAGCAAGATGCAGAGGACAGGAAGAAATGGAAACAGTTGATCTGCTATGGCGACCCCTAATGGGAGCAGCTGAAAGAAGAAGAAGAAGAAGATTTGGTCAATACATGCAAAAGGTCAACAGGTGAGTGAGACTGACAATCTACTCAGGTAGGGGAATATTCTCTTTCCCCGGAGATTGTGCAATGTCAGAGTTAGAAAATATAATTAGCAGGGGGTGTGGAAGTGCAGGTGTTATTTGTGGCACATGCTGGGGTTCATTCTCAGCACATGCATGGTAACATGTTGACAATTGGCTTGTCGATCTTTTGTGGTCAACATTTTAGAAGTCAGCGTATGGGCTACTTGACTAAAGTGAGTAGAGCTCTCTCTCTCTCTCTCTCTCTATATATATATATATATATATATATATATATATATATATATATATGTGCATGCACACACACACACACACACACACACACACACACACACACACACACACACACATATATATATATATATATATATATATATATGTATATAGAGAGAGAGAGAGTGAAAGAGAGAGACAGAGCGAGAGAGAGATCTGTCTATACACACACACACACACACACACACACACACACACACACACACACACAAACACACACACACACACAGATGTATATGAGATGGTATTTCATTATTACTTAGGTCATACAATCCATTCTGCTAGCTTTTGAGTACTTGGCACATGTCATTTATTTGTAACTCACTTTTGGACTGTATTAGATAACATTGAGGCTTCCACCAGTCTGCTATATGCACTTCACCTGTGTGCCATCTGCACTGCCCCTGTGTGCCATCTGCACTGGTATAGTATGTGATCTTGTGATGTGATGATCATTATTCCTGCTTATTTGTTACTCATCAGCCTTGCGGGTGTTCATCTGCCATGCTTCATTGCTGTGATCCACTGTATCCACATTACCATGACCATCATACATGGCAACATAGCATTGCATGCCATTCCTTGACTTGTGCTTGCAGAACATTTTGGACATTCTAGTTATACACTATGAATGCATAACACATATCCTCATTGTATAACTGACCACCATCTGTGTTGTCCCTGGCATGTAACATTTTCTGGGATAACAGCTTCACAGGTCTCCTGGCTAAATGTGAATTTATTATGCTTATCTGGCCATTACACAGCCATTTGTCATATTTGTTGTAGTACTGCTATTTGACTTTGTGCATAGATGTTTTTTAAGGGTTGTGGGTTCTAATCTGACTGCTGTTTGTGTGATCCTACATGTATATCTATGGATCCAATCTGCTCTGCTGTTGAGTTATTTGCACTTGTACTACCAACAATGTAATGAGTGGTGATGTGTGTTGCTTGCTGTGTCCTGCATTGTCCACTTTTCCCAGTTAGTGCTCCCTATTACATGCTTAACCTCAGTCCTACTCCTCTTTGTATGACTGTCACACAGTTTGTGACATCACAGCACTGCTTTGCTCATTGGTACTTAATGCATTATTGAGATGAACCATGGCTTGTTTGCATCCCTACCCTTTTAGTTCACTTTCCTTGACCCCTGTCGTGCAGTCCATATGTGCGTTGTCTGTGTATAATACCTGCCCTTTTTGTATACTGACTATCTTTGTATGTCCTGTGGTGTGGTATTTGTTATATGTTTCTTGCCCACACTTTTCCCCTCCTCCATTTACAATCCTTCTTTTCTCCAAAATAAAAAAAATGGGACCTACTTCTACACACAGAAATAAGACAAAAATATTCATGCTTCTCTGACTCTCCCTCTGACCTTTCTAGTCACTCATCAGTCACATCTGCCCCTCTTTTTCACCCTCAACCTCCATTTCCTGGGGCGCGTACATTACATGTGTGCCCCACTTATAACCTGCACTCTCCTGTTGTTGGGTACAGTTAGTGCTGATGTTATGCCCAGTATGCCACTTTGTCAAAAATATTATTTTATAAATTTATTTGTGATGATTGTGACAGATTCTATAAACATATATATATATATATATATATATATATATATATATATATATATATATAGACACACAAACACACACACACAGGTACAAATATTTCATATCTTCATTACATTTTAATACAACTTCCACAATATATTGCAGATGTTCATAGTATACTGGGGATATTACTGATGTTCACTCATGTTCTGTCATCTATTCATCACATATTAGCAGGCAAAAAACAGATGGTTTTGTGTACTTATCATACACATGCCCTGCAAATGGGACTATATTTACTTAGGGACATTTTTAGCCATGCAGTTTCAGGTCAAGCATACCGTTACTCCAACATAATTGACTGCCCATTCTGACTGCACCGCACTGAGGTAGAATTCCCATACTCCCAATAATTAGCATATTACCTAGTTCGCCACAAAGCTTAAACTGAACTCAGTGAACTACCCTAGCTTATATGAAATATTTTGTAATCCAACCCCAGGTCTCTTAGGAGGCACTGTCATTCAGGTGAAAGTTAATACTGTATTAATATGTTTTGGTTTAGCTATCATAATGTATTTTTCAATAGAATGGGTCAGCTATGGTAAATTAGTTTTCATCAGACCTTTTGGATAGAAATAATTAGAGGAAAATATGGGAGAAGAACATCTGTGGAATGGGAAAGCACCAGTTCAATTCTGTGTCTTGTAAATCAGTATAGTTGAGCATTTCAGTATTCCCTAATAAGAAGTATAAAGCTGCAAAACCTCGGCTTTCATGTTTACTGTACCCTACTTTATTTGGAACCATATAATAGGAATGTGAGTGGGAGGGTGACAATGACTTATATTTCATAACTCACTGTCACTATGCCAATAGCTGGGTTTTGGTTAGAAGCTGTGAAGTGATAGAACTGCTGCGACTGTTCTTTAATGTCAAATGGAAAGTCTCTAAAGTACCACTTTCTGTACATACTACTCTCGTCAGTTTTACTTCTTACACAGATACTCCCATTGGAAAAGTCGCCTGAAATGGCAAAAGTTAAAAACTGGAAGATCTGCCATTTAGAGTGTGCCTTCAGGTCAGGGGGACCTACTAATAATAAGCAAAGTGGGAAAATGTCCAGTGTAAAATTTCCTTATTATTGCCTTTTCAAGAACAGAAGTATAGGGGGTAACTTTCTCTTTTCTACCTTTGGTGGGAATGGCATCACCACTTTTTCACCAGTCCCTTTTCTCCACAGCAGCTACCTTCTAGACGACAGAAAAGACTTTCTTTTCACAGCTGGGGTTTAAACCGTAATCTGTCCTAGATAAAACAATGTGCCGCATTTAGTTAATTTATTATCTATCTAGTCATTATACTTAGGTGTAATGTTACCAGATTTTCCTCATTTATGTATTCTAATACGTTTATGGTCAGTACTTTTTACATGCTTGTGATTCTAATGCGATTATGTGCTTCGATGCTTGTGATTTTAATGTCATTTTATATATAGCTGCTCTATGTTAACATTCTACCTGTGTACTGCTGCGCTAATTGGCTATTACTAACCAACATTTGAGACTTTATTACCCTCACACCAGTTTTATTTCCCAACGCTCCTCTTCTTGAGTTTCCCTTTTTCATTAATTACTTGAACTGCATTTCCCTCACTCCTTACATGCTACCCGCCCCCTGCTGTCACTGCACATGTACACATCTCATGCTGTTCTGTTGTTATTCATTACATATATAAACTGAGATACTCTATTTGTTCATTTTACATGTACACTTCGATAGGTTCATACCATAAAGTGAGATATGATATTACTGACTATTCTCTGTCACATCTAGATTATGCTATTGAGAATTTCGGTATGTGCTACTTTTAAGCTAACACCTGTAATCTATTACTGTTTTTGTATTCTCTATTTATGTAACTTTTTAATAATATCAGACTGGACTTTTATTAATTCTACATTAAGGAGTTTTAAATTAAGAAACGTATACATGTACCACTTTTACAGTGACTTCAGATATCACCTATTGTTATTTTGTATGCAGGTTAATTTTTTTCTATTGTCAGCTATCATAGATTCATGGGATCATACAAGGCAATTGCCACAGAAAACCATTAGAAGTCTAGCCACTGCAAATCTCGTTACTTGCTCCATTAATCAAGGAGAGTCTGGGGACAATACTTGGGAGTGAATTTGCAGACCCCCGCATCCCCTTTAAAGGTTGGAATTTAGGAGAACTAGGGAGCCACTATGTTTGATGTTGAGTAGAAACTTATTCCGTGAGAAGAAAATCCTTTGGCAGAGATATTTACCTACCAATAAGGTCTTTCAATTTTGTGTAAGAACAACTGTGACAGGGCTAGCCAACCAGTTGTGTGAACATTGGCTCTAGGTGACTGTCACAGCTGAAGTGACACCCCAAGTCCATGTGCCAAAATGGGAAAAGAGGTTGTGGATGGATGGATCCTTAGAATGAATATTGGTGGTACTTGAATGTGAAAGAGTTCAAACAGGATTGGGTCTTTTGTATCCCTGTAGGCCAAGCACAAGTCAATAAGCAAACAAAACTATAAGGGATGGACTAAAGTGACAGGGCTTTTAGTTACTCTAGTAATCTATGAAGCTCATGTCTGAGATTTTCTTAGTCAGGAATCATAGGTAGATGCCAGCAGGGGCATTATATTCTATGATAATAGAGGAGTAGAGAGGGACAATAACTTCCCTGGATCCAGAAGATGTATCTTAATTAATTAGCTAGCCAAAGTAAAGGATTTCTTAATGAGATCTGATATATAGTGGTCAAATGAAAGTTCATTCTTTACAAATGTACAAGATCCTTGATAATAGTATCAATTTTTAGGGGCATATAGTGAACGGTTAGTACAAAGATGTTCTTGATTCCCGGAGTACTTTTTCTTTTGCATTGAATTTGAACCCCTGATTATGTCACCAGGTACTACGTTAATGTGGTTTTGGCCATCATTCAAGATAGGGGTATCAGTAGGAGGTTTAATGAAGCACCAAATTTCCCGTTATCAGCTAACTTTGTCAGCCACAGACTGTTGATATCAGTGTTGGCATCAGAGAAGTATATGCCATAGAGGAGGGGAACAAATACAGAGCACTGTGGGATACAAGTGGTAAAAAGTCTTTGAGAGAAAAGTGTGCGACCAGCCCTCACTACATGGGTTCTGTGTGGGAGACAGTTAAATATTTATATTTAAGCATGTGAGAATTTTGATAATCCCAGAGTATGGATTAGTATCAACGGCTATAGCTAGGTCCAGGTAGGCAGTGCACACCAATGTTCCATTATCTGGTGGGTCAGTCACTATCTAAAAAATGTTCACCAGATTTGACAGACTGAATCTACCCTTTGCAAAGCCAAATTGATTAAGATCATGGGGATGTAGGGCTGTCAATATCATGACCTCCATTATAATATGCTCCTTAACTTTGCAAATAATACTTGTGAGACTAATTTCTCTATAGTTTCTCAGGGTCGGTGGTAGTGTCTCCGTTGTGTAGGGGTGCCTCTACTACTGCTCACCAAGCCGCAATCATGCATTCATTGGAGAAGCTGAGACGGAATAGGTTAGAATGGAGTTGAGAGGTTATGTTTAGCTCTGAGAGACAGATGGATATACTTTTAGGACTCACAGAACTTGTGTTTTTGGATTTAGAGAGAGAGCACATAAGACCTGTTCTGATGTAATTATTGGAGGGAGATGCAGTGAAGAGTTAAAGTGGAAAAGCAGGGAGGAGAAGGCCGGAGGAAGTTGAAACTGACTTTATCAGCTAGTCTATTGGCAATATCCTCTGATTTAGACTAAATTGTGTCATTTGAGATTAATTTTGTGCAATACTGGGTATTTCATCTGAGGTTCCTGACATAGCAAAAGAAAATCTTGTGATTTTCTGTGAAAGAGTTGTTGAAATTCAGTTCATACTTGACTTCTGATCTAATACCTGAGGTTTTTTTTTTTTTTTTTTTTTTGCAGACACTTTTGATATATTTCAGTAAGGGTGGGTTGAATTTATTCCCTAGTGTGAGAAGTTTTTTTTTTCTTTTATTGCAGTGTTTGATACTAGGATTCCATTAGGGGGCATATACTTAAATTCACCATATAACAGATTCATAGGCAAGTACTAGGCTAGCTGTCGAGTGGACAATTTTAAGCCTAGCCAATTTCCCTCAAGGGTGAGAATCAAACTCTGTACTTTGTATCTGTGAGGTAAACACCTTAACCATTGTGCTGATCCTCAAACCCTTAATAAGATAGATAAGGAAGAATGCATTAACAAAGGTCAGAGTTAAAGTTAGTTGGATTAGCAGCTGCTTTTGATGTAAGGTCCAGGGGGTAAGGTAGCTTTAAATTTCACTAGGCCTTTTAAGACTGTAAGGAAGCTGGCCTTTGAGAACTCTCTGATTACTGTAGGATTGCAGTGAGTCAGTGGTTTGGTTGTTAGAGAAAAAATGATGGCCTGATGGTCTTATTTAATCAGGGATGAGGAGACCACAGACAAACAGCAGAAGATCAAGGAAATTACATCTTGGAACCTCTAGTCAGAAAAGGCAGTATTTAGTCAAGGGGTCTTAGAGATAAAAAAATGTTGGCTGACATTATATTTTAATCAATAATATTGCCTTGTTGTTTCTTTCGGCTTTTCCCGGTTAGGGTTCGCCACAGCGGAACTCCGGTCCGCTAATGATTAGCAGCAGATTTTTACGTGCGGAGTTGCCAGACCTGACGCACAACCTTCAATGAAGGTATGCTCATTCACACATGTCTCTACACAGAAGACGCTGTAGCTGAGAATCGAAACAGCGCAACGTCTATCTGTGAGGCGACAACGCTACCGCAGCACCACCACTGCGTATCAATAATTAGATGAGATTATATATGTCTAAGATTAATTTTTAATTCAAATGCTGAAGCTTGTTTAGAAAGTGTTTTATTATTTATATGCTATTGGTTGATGAAAGAGAATGGATTGTAAAGAAGTCTTAATTTAAAAATGGACAGGAAATTACGTGCATGATTGTGACTTCAGCCTATAAATGAGAGCTGTATTAGTTGTTTAATTAGACTCTAAATATGCTTGAGTACTGATGGGCGAAAGCAGTGCCTTTTAAAGTATTTTAATTGTGTTGAAGTTTAAATAAACATGCCATTTTCATTCAACCGCTTCATGGTTTATTTATTTTTGTTTTTACAAATTTACGGGTGGTGTTTGTCGTGTTTTGAGTTATCTGTACAAATCAGTTTGATATACAAATGACATACAGTTCCTATACATTTGTAACACAAGCATCTTGTATAAATCAGTTTGATATTCAAAGCACATATCATTCTTTACAAAACTCCATCTGGCTATGCTGGCACTTGCCCATATCATCACACCAAGACTCAGTAATTAAACAAATATGTCTATTCTCAGGGTCAGAAAAGGCTGCTGGGTGGTTATTTTCTTGTTCGGACTTGTAGTACTGAACAACACCACACTGATGCAAGTCTGATTACAATTTGTTAAGTTGGAAGCCCTAGAAAACTGACTGTGCCTTAAAAGGTACCACGGATGGCAGAAAATGTACAGAAGTTAAAGGGAAAATTGCACGCCGTCCCTGACAAAATGGCAAAGCAGGATGGACTGCTGACTGTTACATCTCATAATGACACACATTGAATCCCTGTAGAAGTGTACTAATTATTGACTGAGTTGTTAAAGCCTTTTATCTTTTGGTGGAACTGTGGTATCATTTTAGTGAAACCAAGATGCTGCTCAAGAATATCTTCTTCCAAGCCTCAGTCATATCTTTTTCTCTCTCTCTCTCTCTTTCCACCCCCTCAGGGTACAGCATCTAAGACAATTCACTCCCACATGGTCCACAAATAGATCAGATGTGCACTTGGAGTGAGGGGTTCTAAAGGCCGTAGTGACATCATGATTCTTAGCACATGGAAGACAGCTACACATCGCTCTCGTCCTTGCTCAGCCTGGTAGGTGGTATACACCTGTATGTCTCACGGCTGAGTCACGTATAACTAAAGCATTGGCATTTGTGGTAACATGCTCCTTTAGGCTTTGAAATGCAGCTGCAGTGACCAGTGCTTATGGAAGAGGCAATCAATGCAGGTGTATGTAAACAGAGTAAGGTGTCAGCATGCAACAGAAGTGTAGGTCCACTTGTGTACAGTCCAAGAAGGATTTTTTTTTAATACCTCTGCATATGTAGGCTTAGACTTAAAGTTGGATTAAAGTGGGGTGGAAATATGCTATGTCCTGACAACTGTGTTTTTTTTTTGAGATATTAGCCTCCATTTTGAGTAACTAGTTACACCTCTCAAAGGTGGATTTTGTATTTGGTAAAAGTAAAAGGTTGGCAGTGAGTGTAAGGCAGTCACTACACTTCTTCAACAGGATGGCAACACATGAAAAAAGGGAGGACTGCGGTTCTGTGGCAGCAGAGCTCTGAGACAGGTAAGCTAGAAGTAGATAGTAGGGGAGATGTGCATTATGCCACAAAATTATGCATATGATATTTATACTATGTGCAATAAAAGGTGAGGATTGTGGCAGACAACATACTACAAAATATTAATGCACATAAAAACACAATGTTGACATGGGTGTCACAAGTCAGGTAGGCTTACCTGCACAGTAGTACTAGAGCATCTCAGTGATACCAGTATGGGTTCCACAAGCAAGCTGGCTTCGAAAACAACACAATACACTATATTAATGCAGATAAGAACACACTGGTAGCACAAATTCTTCAAGTAAAAGAGTCTGAAAATACACAGCTTTGTGTACCAGACTGGCTCACCTATGCAGGCATGGGTGCCACAAAAAAGTAGACTTGAAAAACACAACAAATAAAATGCAAATACAGAATGTAATATAGGAATAATATGAATAAGGCTGTAATGTGGATAAGATTAAAGTGCTGACCTGTACATGCTAATCAATGCAAGGTTACACAATAATAAAGGCATGGGTGCACAATAATAAAGCAGGCTTGGAGAACACAGTACAGTATAGAAGATACAACTACACAGTTCACTGTTGGAAGTGCATGGGTTAGAATAGTAACATGGTAACACTGCTGGTCTGAATGCCGCAAGTAAGGTAAGTTTAACAAATAGTACAGCACAGAATGTCACAACCACAGCAATCTTAAGACATGCACTACAATATACTAATGCCAAAGTGAAGAAGGCTTAGAAATACATCAGACCTAGGAAACACTGTAGGGTACTCTAATACCACATAAAGCAAACATTGGGATATCACAGGCTTAAGGCAAACAGTCCAGTATAATGCCACTGCAGAGCAGACTTGGGTTATGCAGAGAAGGACAATAACGGAAAACTAATGTAGCCTGGGAACACAGCAGGCTTAAGTCATATAAAATAGCGCAGTAATATTGATGAAAAGCAGTTTAGTAATGCAACAGGCTTAGGACACACAGAAGGTTATACTAATGCCACTACTGGACACACTTAGAAACATAGAGCAGAATGTTATTAATGTGGAACAACTCACTAAAGGGTGGATAATTAACATGTAGGGGAACAGAATAACAGAGTCAGGCAGCAGAACAGTCAACAACTGTATCATTTTTAAACAAGTGCTGTAAGGAAAGACAAGACTTAATGCAGTACGTATAACAGAAAAGAAAAATGTTAATGGACCACCTTGTACAAGTTAGATCCAGTAACAACCAGTTAGAATCAGCTGGAGTAGATAATATAGTAAGTATCCGAAGAAGATACAATAAGTAACATAGGTAGATAATACAAAATAAAAAAGTTAGATCTACCTAGAACTAATACAATAACTATTGTAGATAAAAAATACAAAAAGTCACTCACTTATAAGAGAAAACAGTATAATACATTTATTTATTCATTTATTGACATTGATTACCAGGAAAGTCCGACTGCATAGGAGTTCATTTTCAGAAGAGGCTCAGGGAGAAAAGTTCCAAAGTATAAGAAAACATTTTAAAAATAATAATTTTATAGTAATTAAAAATAATACAAAAGCAAATACAGTTTAATTATACCAAATTAAACATAGTATGAAAACATTGGTTCAGAGTAGATACAAGTTATATGACAGTGATTTAACAGACAGAGAAATTTTAGCCATTTTATAGAGAAATGAAATGTAAGTTAGTATAATACAAACAGGAATTGCAATAAAAAGTCAGAAAAAAACATGCTTGTGGTATATTTTGAGAGAAAGCCAGGGTAGAGAAATTGATATAAGTAAGGAAGTGAGTAAAGAAGGGAGCGTAAGGAGATATAAGGTGTGAATAGGTATTTGTTCACATTTAGGGATATAGTTTACCCTAGTGTTGAGCAAGAACAAAGCCAGCTTTTGGCTAAGAAGTCTTTTAGAATGGTTTAGAAGGATGGGAGGGAGGGTATTGACCTGATGAATAGAGATGAGGTGTTCCAAATCTTAAAGTTAACAACATGGTACAACAGCAGACAATACCCAGCAGATTTGATAGGTTTGTGGACACAGGAGTTTTTGGTTATTGGTTCATAATGACTCACTAGGAACATAGTTGTATAGAACACTATTTAGTGCTGGACAAGCAGATGGATTCTGGATAATTTTATGGGTGGTAAGAAGCTGTGTATATGTTTTTTGATGGGGTAGTTCTAACCAATTTCGACTTTTTAGTGCTATACAGTGGTGGGTTATGAAACAGTTATTTGCTGCAAATTTAGCAACTTTGTTATAGGATTGTTCAAGTTTGAATTTTTGTGATGCCTGAAGGCTAATAAGGATCTGAGCACCATAAAGAAGTGTGCGGGAGAGATAAGTAGTGACAAATGTAGCTTTAGTTGTGTTGGTGAGAAAAGGTTTGGCTCTATAAAGCATCTGTAGTTTTTGATGAGTTTTTCTTGTACAATATTGTGTATGCAGGTGAAATTTAAGATTATCGCCCACTATCATTCCTAATGATTTACTATGAGAAATGACTTCAATGGATGTTTTATCAAAAGAGAGGACTTTAAATTTTGTTTTTACATGTGAGAGGGATTTGGGGAAAAAGTTTGGGGTATTTTTAGGGTTGAGCATGGGTAGTGAGTTACAAAGCCATGTTTCAGTTGCTGTTAAAGGTTTCTGAATATTTTTTTGGAGAAGAGGGGGCACAGTGGTGCAGCAGTTAGCTCTGTCACCTCACAGCAAGAGGTTCTCTAGTTTGATTCTTGGCTGGGGTACCTTATGTACGGAGTCTGCATGCCCTCCCTGCAGTTGCATGGGTTCCTTCCAGGTACTCTGGTTTTCTCCCATACTGCAAAGAGATGCAGCAGGTGGATTGAGCATGCTAAATTGTCCCCAGGAGCAAGTGTGTGTGTAAGCGAGTGGTACAGATGCACTACAATGGCAAGGCTACCTACCCAGTGGTGTAAACCTTGGCTCGAGATGATTTTCACTGTTGAAGTTTACCCTCACCCCATGTGCAACCTTGGAATTGGTATATTTAAAGAGTGGGACTGGGGGTGCAGGGGGGCTTGCCCCCTGCATATACCCTTTTATTTTCTTTTTCCTTTTTTTTTTTTAATTTTTTTATGCATACTCGAATTTCCGTAACTTCAAACATATGTGTTTGTACATATGTCAGTCGAAGTTACAGAACTTTGACTATGTAATATAGACTCTTATAATCACACACATACTTTCCAACAGTGTAACTAGTAAATATTTTTTATTTTCTACTTTTAGAAAACTGGGTATTGTTATGTGGCATTCAGGTGGTTATTGGAGCCTTCCTGTGTCCTGACAGAGTTCTCTTCAAACTATCTGGAGATATACAGAGTTGAGTATATTTTTCTGGCATTTCAGAGTTGTGTACTGGTAATTGTTTGACTAATTTTATATAATTGCTGGCTGACTTCAGAGTTATGCACTGTTTTTTTTGCTTCACTGTATAGTTTTTCAGATCTCTGCTGAAGGTGTTTATCCGCCCTCCCCCTATTTCTCTGTGTCTTAAGTTGGTATAACTGGTTTTACATCCTGTGTGTTATCTGACCATCTCAAGGATTACTTGCATAAAATTAGACCCTCTTAGTAAAAGTCTGCATATCATTGCTGGTGCCTTCCTGTGTCCTGACAGAGTGCTCTTCAAACTATCTGGAGATATACAGAGCTGAGTATATTTTTCTGGCACTTCAGAGTTGTGTACTGGTAATTGTTGTTTGACTAATTTTATATCATTGCTGGCTGACTTCAGAGTTGTGCACTGTTATTTTTGCTTCACTGTATAGTTTTCAGATCTCTGCTGAAGGTGTTGGTTTTCCCATACCCACCCTTCCTATTCCTGTGTTGTTTAAATTTGGAGGCTTTTGCAGTTGCCAGCCCCCACTGTAGATTTGATCTGGGACACTCCCCCCAGTCCCATCTCTTTACCTCATTCTACCTAATAGATTCCTTCTGCACTTGTTTTTAGTCATTTTTAATTTAATTGCATTTTTTAAACTGTTTGGTCTAACATTGCTACATACTCAAGTGGGCTAGCTTGCACTGCATTTGAATTGTTTTTACTGCTGTTTTAGCTTCTTTTTTGTATGTATGTATATATATATATATATATATATATATATATATATATATATATATATATATATTCTATATATATACCTTTCCTTTAACTAGTGAAGTCCAGATTCAGATTTGCTGTATCCAGGACTGTAAGCTTCTGAGCCCCCCAAGCTTTCTGTGTTGGAGGGAAGTCTTCTAGCTTATCAGTGGGAGTGGTAAGCACTAGGTAACCTATATACCACATAAGGAGTGGTTCTGGCCCAGAAATTGTAGTTACTGGCCGTTTGGGCAGTTTTTCCATCTCTCTCAACTTTCTGATTTAAAAGCCCGCATTTGCACTTGTTTCCCTCCTTTCCTGTAACTAGTTTAGTCCAGATACAGATTCTTAGTTTTAGCACTTGAATTTGCTTATTTGTGATCAGCACTTGTTCAGAACTTGTAAGCACTAAATAACCTACTAATTACTACAGCACTCAACCTTCCTCATTACCTAGAGGAAAACAGTTTTGGTACTTACTTTCCTCACTTGCTTAGAGAAAAACAGCTCTTGTACTCACTTTCCTCACTTAACTAGAGGAAAATATTTTTTTATTCAGGCATGTCCAAGGGTCAGCTCCCAGTGTTCTCTCCTGTCTATCTGATGAATCTGGGCATCTTGGGGCAATGTAGAAATTGCCTCGTACACAGACAACCCGCTCCTCCTACCACCCAACACTACAACCTGTGAGAGATGCACTTATCTAGCCAAACTGGAGGTAAAGCTCACTCCAATCAAGACTGAACTTGACAGTCAAGAGGAGAAGGTAAACACTTGCACCACACCACACTCATCACATAGTCTCACTAAATCTACACCACCAAAATCCACACATAGAAACACAAAAACATTTGCATAGGCTCTCAATAATAATCTGATCAAGCAACAGAGACCTCCAAAGCAGAAATGCAAGGAACCTCCACCCCCCAACACAACCCAAATGACACATAGCCCGCAGACTCAGTGTGCCACTCAACCACAGCCAATAAGGCAAAACAACGTACCCAACACACTAGTCATAGGTGACTCTATAGTCAGGCACACTGATGTCCCACTCACCAGGATAAACAAGGAGAAGGTTACTTTCAGCTGCCTGTCAGGTGCCAGGATCCACCACATAACCCACGCACTCAGGTCACTCCACAACAAGTACAAATATGACTCTGTCATTGTCCATGTTGGTGTGAACGACATGAGATATACCTCCCTGGACTACATGAAAAGAGACATGGAAGAGCTCTCCGATCTTGTAGTCCAGGCAGGTATGACCCTAGCCTGGAGTTGCATTCTGCCATCACCCAGAATGATGCCGCAGTACAAGGACAAAATGACCGACTTCAACAATTGGCTAAGCTTTTGGTGCCATTCTAAAGGGATCCAGTATCTGTCTGCCTGGGATGACATGGTCGACAGACCACGATGCTTTGCCAGAGATGGCCTGCACCTGTCACCCCTGGGATTTTGGATACTGGCTAAGGTTCTTGCTGCCCATATAGTGCCTTTTTTAGGCAAGGTTCAAATGACAAATTCACCACAGTAACAGGAACAGGCAAACAAAAACTGAGGGTGATGCTACTCAATGCTAGAAGTCTAAATCTCAAAATGCACTCACTCGAGGCACCACTTAAAATGGAGAACATCGATATCTGTGCAGTGACTGAGACCTTATTCAAGGCTCCAGAGAGCACCCCTGCACTACCAGGCTATAACTCATATCACACTTTTCGGCCATGTAACCTGGACCGGAACACCAAAGGCAGAGGTGTGTCCATATTCATTAAGGATATCCACACCTCCAGGCTAGTTGCTCAGCATAATGCAGCCGACTTTATCCAAGTGCAACTAACTCTGGGCAAAACTGCAATCCAAATTGTAGCTTGCTACAAATCACCCACCATGCCCCAGGATTCCCACTCCTCTTTTCTTGATGTACTGGAAAATATTAGGGTTCAACCAAACACCCTAGTAATGGGCGATTTCAACTACCCCACCATTAACTAGGAAAACTACTCATGTACCAACTCCTTCACTCAACGCTTTCTGGAATTCATAAACTCCAATGCCCTGGGTCAACTTATCCACACCCCCACCAGGGGCAACAATATCCTAGATCTAGTCATTACCAATATGAGTGACCGGTGTTCCACGCCTGAAGTCAACGCCTCATTGGTCCGATCTGACCATAAGCTAATTACCCTAGATATCCACATCCTGCCCCCACCCCCCATTAAGGAAAACCATGGTAAAAAATTTCTCGAAAGCCAACTTCATGCTTCTTAAGACAGAAGTGGTGAACTTCACGACACCCATGCAGATGGACAATACAGTTACGACTACTGAATCCTACACAATTGCACTTTATAAGCTCTTACATGAGTGTATGGATCGTGCTATCCCAAACAGACCTCCAAAAAAAGGAAGCCTATCTGGTGGTCCCCTGCCATAAACAAACTGTACAACGGAAGGAAGAAACTATTGCAAAAGAGAGTAAAATCCTATGAGTGGAGGAGCTCTCAATAAGAAGCTGCGATCCCTGATAAAATCCTCCAAAGCTAGTTACGAAAACAAAATTGCCACTGATTCTAAAGACAACCACAAAGCATTCTATAGCTATGTCAAGAACCTCAATGGCAACACTCAGATCTGCTCTGAGTTACAGCACAATGGCACTAAATATACAGACCCAACTGATATTGCCAACATCCTGGCAGATAGGTTCAGTGCTAAATTTACCCCTCTCTCACCCCCTAAAGAGCCCATCTCTATACCAGAAGAATGTAAATTTCCTGTAATTACGACAGCACAGGTAAAAACCACACTCTCCAAAGCCAAGAACACAGCATCCATGGGACCAGACAACATCCCAGGCTGTGTTCTACATGAACTACAGAATGAACTGGCACCCCCACCTAAGTACCATGTTCAATCATAGCCTCACCTCAGGCTTTGTGCCTGCTGAATGGCACACAGTGATGGTTATCCCACTCCACAAGGGGGGAGCCACCACAGATCCCATGAACGACCGCCCCATTAGCCTGACGAGCCTGGTCTGCAAGGCCATGGAACGTATCATCATGGAACTTATAAACAAAGACATTGGTAATCTCCAAACTCTGGACCCCACCCAGTTCGGGTTTGTAAAAGGCTGATCATGTCTCCTAAACCTGATAGACTTCTTTGAAGCAGTCACCAAAGCCGTAGACAAGGGTAAGGTGGTTCACACAGCCTATCTAGATCTTGCCAAGGCTTTCGACACCATCCCCCACTCTGGAATTATAGATAAACTCACTAAACTAGGTATAAATCCCTATGTCACAAGATGGGTTGGCAACTGGCTCACTGAAAGAACCCACACTGTGAAAGTAGCAGACTCCAAATCCGACTTCAGACCAGTGACAAGTGGAGTACCACAGGGTTCAGTCCTGGGTCCTCTCCTGTTTGGTATCTACTTCTCTGAAGTACAGGCTAACACAGAAGGTCCTTGGCTAATGAAGTTCGCAGATGACTGCAAAGTAGGAACCATAGTCGAGTCCCCAAATGATGTGGACATCTTACAGAAGGGCCTCACTGAGACAGATGCCTGGTGTCAAAGCCATGGCCTCAAGCTCAATGCCAAAAAGTGCATTGTCATCCCCTTTGGTAAAAACTCTGTACCCATGAACTACAACATAGGTGGCAGTATACTTAACACTGAAAGTGTGATAAGAGACCTTGGGACACAGGTAGACAGTAGTCTCTCCTTTGATAATCACATTGCCACAGTAGTCAGGAAATCCTTCTATGTGGCACACCTCATCACAAAAGGTTTCTCATCCAGAAAAAAAGAGGTCATTGTTCCCCTCTACTCATCACTCATTAGACCCATTATAGAGTACAACGCCCCTTTTGGTATGTACCTCACAAGACATCTACAACAACTGGAAAGGCCACAGAAATACCTCACAAAGAGGATGCCCTACGCAGACCGTCTCAAAAAACTCCAGCTTTACTCCGTCGCATATCGTCTACTCAGAGGTGATCTCTGCCTAACATACAAAGCTATGTCAAACCCAGAGCTGTTGGACATGCTCCACTTAAAGAAATCCCAATCCCTCCGCGCTACATGCTTTAGGGACCTAAACCTTGTCACCACAATAAACAGAACATGCCGGAGGGATAGATTCCTGTCCCAGAGACTTCCCATACTCTGGAACAAACTACCTATCTATATCAAACAAAGCTCCTCATTAGCACTCTTCAAGAAAAATCTTGATGATTGGATGGGAAATAGAAATTCACCCCGGGGATCACCTCTGTGGCTCTGCTCAACAGTGGCACAGGAAAATAATTTTCTTGGGTGGCAAAAGCCAGGGTACCTTTTTGGCTGGGCTTGTATACGCCCCGGGGCCTATAGCCTAGTACCTACCTATGAACCTATGAACCTATGGTACTGAAAAGTATAACAGCCAAAATGTATTTTATTTCTAATAGATTTAGTAACAAAGATACAGAATAACAAAGACAGTTGTTGGAAAAAGATATTTATTTCTTAAAGTATGGGGTCCTTTCTGTTACCAGTCTATCCTGATAGAGGTTACCAGTGGGACCAGGCAGGGTTCTGTGGGTCATTCCATTTTGGACTATTTTTCTAAGTCATGAAACTGGGAAATGGGATCTACATAGCAAAATACGCTACTGGTTGCAAACTGAGTGATATATTTACTCCAGATATGAGAGACTTCTCCACAAGAGTTTACAAAAATGAAATTCCTGACAGTAATAATTATAGCCCAAATTATGCCAATAAAAGTAGCATAATGAGATTTGGCAAAAAAGGAGATAATCAGTTACAGAATATATGGTCAAATCATAAAAATGGCACAATCATTAATTATCTATAGACAAAGGTAGATACTATAAACCTTAACAAGTGTATCTCTACCAAAATCAGAAAAGTATACACAGTAGCTCATTAAATTATAAATGGCATATATGGTCATTTATCACATTATATCTGACTGGTCTGACCCTTTAGTGAATACAGCTCTGTATGCTATAGCCTTTCAACACACCAAATGAAATAACATGAAAAGGTCCAGATTCATTATAATAGAAATTACAGGGCTGGAAAACTTGGGTCATTCAGAAAGGCTTTTAGAACTGTCAACTTAAAATTTGAGTAGGTTTTTAGGGGTAACTGCTAACTAGTCTATAATGTAGCATCTGACATGGCACCACTGGAACATCTAACACCAGACCAGGGAACTTAATTTAATGACAGAAAAAATATGACAAATGTATTACTTAACACATTCCATGATTATTGAATATGCTTACCCTTACAGTCAGAAGGCATTAAATTTGTTGACAAGTAATCTTGCAAAGATGTTAACGTGGGCTTATTGCAGTCAAGCTTCTTGAAGCCCAGTAGATTGCAAGCTTCATAAGTGAACCTATGAACCAGAAAGGGTTGCACTAAATAAAAGGTGGTGAATAAAATCCTCAAGTTTCCCTAAGGTGATACTTTAAGTAAATGTAATACAATATTTTGTTACAGAAAATGAACAATGCTTCCTAAGGAAATTCATCAGGCAGGGAAAATATAAACGGCACAAAGTCCTAGATGTAAGAATAGGGAGAAATGAAACCTATTCATCACTGGGCGAGTAAATGCATAATCTTAGCTATTTTTTTTTTTTTTTTTTTTTTAACCACTGTTATAGTGAACTGATGAGTCACACAGTAGGAATATGGGGATTTAGAGACTCAAACCCTGGACAACAGAAAAACAGCCTATTAACAGCTCTTAACCTTAATCCCTTGTACTACCAGACAGAAAACTGTAATAGGTGTTACACTAAACATACTTGTAGATGAAGCACATATCTTAGCTTTGGTAAAATGTTCTTTTTTGCCAGTGTTTCTGCTAATAAAACAAACAATTTAGAAAGAGTTTTAACATAAAAGTCATTACAAACTAATTAAACTATAAGCATGTGCAAAGACAAGAGGGAACACTAGAGGGAGACAAAGTATTCATTTCTAAAACTATGGGCCTTAGCAGCAATGTGGAAATTGAGAACATGCTCATTATTGCCAGAACTAGTATTTGAATTAGTGAAAGTGTCTGCATATGCAACACATTCATAGATTGTTTTAAATCTACAGCCATGCAAAAGTTACCTACAAGCATTTTAATCCCTTTAAGGCAAGAGTCCATAATCGGATATGTTCAGAGCTAGGGATGATGAAGACAAACCTCCGAAGTGTATCTCATTACAAGGAATGTACCTCATTTGGGGTCTTAAAGCATTCATGTTCCTCAAAGTTCCATATTGAAAGGATCTGTCACACATTCAGTGTTAGCAATTTTTTTAACTGATATTCATGGCAAATTGAAGTGAATCAAACTAATTCATTAAAGAACTTTTAAAAGTTAAGTATTAAGAAAGAACTATATCAGGTGACATCAGCACTGCAAGACTTAACTATTAAAATAGATGGATTTCAAGAAAATCTTCAAGAAGTCAAAGAAAGCAGTCAAAAACAAACCAATATTTTCAAAGACTTATTTCGACAGCTTCAAACAAAAGTCTCAGATATTGAGAATGCATTAACTGACATTGCTAATAGACTTAAAGAAAAGGAAACTTAAATGTCAATTCAAAAATTCAAAATACCTGGTTGATGGAGAAAGTAGATGACTTGGAAAACAGAGAGAGAAGAAATAATATAGAATCTTTGGTCTGCCAGAAAGAACACAGGGTGATAAAATGGTCTCCTTCCTAACAGCATGGATTCCTAATGTACTTAACCTACAAGAACATTTCTCTTTTGAAGTAGAAAGAGGTCACACATCAATTGGTAAATCAGCTAATATTACTACTTCATCTAAACCAAGATCTATTATAGTCAACATTTTATCCTACTTAGACAAGGAACTGGTATTAAGATCTGTCTGGTTGAATTTAAAGCTCTGATAAAATGTATCGGATTTGATAATGACTATTCATCCAAGACTATAGTACACAGGGAGAAAACATGGTCTTTTATTAAGTACCTTAAACAGAGCAGTAGCAAAGCACAACTCATCTTTCCTCAAAAATAAACTTAAACTGTCTTCTGGCACTAGGATTTTTTTTCTACTATAGTGGAATGCTCTCTCTTTTATCAAAAATAATAACATAATTTCCTTTTCAGATGATATGGATTGGTCACCTTTCACCTCTGAAAGGTCATCAGAGAAGGACAGTTAGCCAGATGAAAAGAAAAAGTCACAAAAAGTAGAAGCTTCCAAAGGCACATCTTCTAAAAATAATATGATGCTGCCATCATTATTTGTCTTACATCTTTTAAAGTAAATTGTTTTTCTTTTTTATTTGTTGTCTCATCAGTGTCATATTATGAAAAGTTTTTCCATTACTTTTCTTGACTGCATCATATTGTCTCATAGAACATATATCTCCTTCACATATAAAGCTGTACGCTTCCATTTTTTCTTTTGCATTGCATTACATCTCATTACACTAGTCTATGACTTACATTTTAACTTTTTAATATATAAAGGGAGAAAAAAATAAGTTAATAGTTTAAATCTAGCTTTACATAAGCAATTATTATAATTGTTACTATTTAAAATATTAATCTTAGTGATTTTAACTTGTTTGAGAAAGTTGACGTAAAGCAGAAAGCAGGAAGGACTTTATTTGTTTTAATGAACAGTGATTCTTTCTTATTTCCTTGTTACTACACTTGTTTATGGATAAAAAGGGCATGATATTAGAGCTAAATAGTATAGTTATAAAGAGTAGTTATGGAGCAGTTGTAGTATTTTTATTAGATGTGACAACAAGCTGTTTGTGAGAGGTCAGCGATGTGGATTTGCTGTATACTTAGACTGCATCGCTGTTCCAAGATGATAGTGGACTCTTAGGGAGAGGAACCTTAGAGATTTTTTTTTCTTTTCTTTTCTTTCTGTTTCCGATCCTTTATACAAGTGATTTGAGTTCTTTTCGTAATTGGTATGTGGGCAGTCCATTGGGAATAATTTTGTTTTCATTCTGAGGTTTTTTCCTTTCTACGTTTTGAGAGATGGTGGTTGTTAATGATTCTTGCTTCCTCTATGAAAGTACTGGCAGTTCTGGACTTCTGTCGTTTGGCTCGAGGAGAGATTTCCTGCTTTGAACACGGCAGTTGTTTTTCGCGGATTTTCTTGCAATGTCCAGAATGTGGTGGTGGGGACAGATCTCCAGATTTCTTTTATTCTTTATACAAATTTAGCATCTGTAACTGGTATTAATGCAGCTGTATATAATGCATCTTAGTTGTTGTTAACTACTGAGTATTTTCCTTACACTGCCTTTGATTTATACTGCTGCCTAGATGGTTATTAATACACACCTACTTAGTCTGAATGCATAGCCTATAATGATGCAAGCCAGTTTAATTATTTAAAAAAAATCAGATCGCAATTTTTCATAATCAATTTTCATGAATATATTTTCAGAATATCTGGAGCCCAATGAACAATACAAGTGTAATTGTATTACTGTCAAGTCTCATAGGTTCATATGTGTGTACTAGGCTAATGGCCCTGGAGCCTTTACAAAATTAACCCATAGGATTACCCTGGCATCGTGCCACCCAACCTTAGTTCCTAGTGCCTCTGTCAAGTACAGCCACTGGAGTGATCCCCGGGGTGAAATTTCTATTTCCCATCCACTCATCAAGATTTCTCTTGAAGAGGGCCAGTGAGGTGCTCGGCTTGACATGTATGGGAAGTCTATTCCATAGCATAGGCAGTCTTCGGGTTATGAACCTGTCCCTACAGCATGTTCTGTTGATTGTGGTAATGAGGTTGAGGTTTCCAGAGCGTGTGGTACAGAGGGATTGGGATTTCTTTAGATGCAGCATTTCTAACAGAGCTGGGTCAGACATGGCTTTGTAAGTCAAGCAAAGATCACCTCTAAGTAGGCAATATGAGACAGAGAATAGCTGGAGTTTTTTGAGTCTGTCCATATAGGACAAGTGTTTAAGGCCTAGGATCCTCTTTGTGAGGTACTTTTGTGGCCTCTCCAGTTGTTGCAGGTGTCTAGTGAGATACATGCCAAATGGGGCAATGTATTCGATGACTGGCCTAATGAGGGAAGAGTAGAGGGAGACAATGACCTCTTTCTTCCTGGATGCAAAACCCTTAGTAATGAGATGTGCCACATAGAAGGACTTTCTGACCACAGTGGTAACGTGGTGGTCAAAAAAGAGGTTGCTGTCAACCTGTGTTCCCAGATCTCTTATAATGCCTTCTGTGTTCAGTGGACTACCATCAATGTGGTAATTCAAGGGAACTGTTTTTTTCCCAAAGGGGATGAAGGCACATTTTTTGGCATTCAGCTTAAGGCCATGGTTCTGACACCAGTCTTGGTCTCACTGAGGCCTTTCTGTAAGATGTCAACACCACATGGGGAGTTAATAATATCTCCCAACTTGCAATCATCTGCGAACATTTTCAGCCAGAGTCCCTTTGTGTTGGCCTGGACTTCAGAGAAGTGGATACCAAACAGGAGAGGACCGAGGACCAAACTGTGTGGGACTCCACTCGTAACTGGTCGACAGTCTGACTTGGAGTCCGCTACTTTCACACTGTGGGTTCTATCTGTAAGCCAGTTTGCAACCTACCTAGTGATATAGGGGTTGATGCCTAGCTTAATAAGTTTTTCTATGATTCCTGAGTGGGGAATGGTATCAAAGGCCTTGCCAAGATCAAGGTAGGCTGTATGAACCACCTTATCTTCATCCATAGCTCTGGTGACTGACTCAAAGAAGTTGACCAAGTTGAGCAGGCATGATCTACCCTTCACAAAACCAAACTGTATAGGATCCAGAGTTTGGAGAGTCCCTATATCCTTGTTTATTAGGTCCATGATGATGCGTTCCATAGCTTTGCATGTCAGACTCATCAGGCTAATGGGGCGATAGTTCCTGGGGTCTGTAGTCACTTCTCTCTTGTGGAGAGGGATGACTGTAGCAGTGCTCCATTGGGTAGGGACAAAGCCTGAGATGAGGCTGTGATTGAACAGGGCACACAGGTGAGGTGCCAGTTCACAATGTAGTTCATGTAGAACACAGCCAGGGATACTGTCAGGTCCCATAGAAGCCGTATTCTTGGCCTTTGACAGTGCTGTTTTAACCTGTGCAGCAGTAATACTGGGTGCCTGGCAATCTACTTGTATTGTGATTGGTCCTTTGGGGGGGAGAGGGCTAAAGTTAGCACTGAATCTGTTCGCCAGTATATTTGCAATATCTGTTGGCTCGGTACAGGAGGTACCATTGTGCAGTAGCTCATTGCAAATCTGGGTATTGCCATGGAGATTATTCACATAACTATAGAAGGCCTTGTGGCTGTCTTTACTATCTGCTGCAATTCTGTTTTCATAGCTAGCTTTAGAGGATTTTATGAGGGATCTCAACTTTTTGTTGAGGCTGATAAGGGAATTTTTCCAGTCTTGGGACTTCACCTTATTCCACATCAGTTTCCTCCTTCTGTTGCAGAGTTTGTTTATGGCAGGGGACCATCAGATTGGCTTCCTTTTTTTTTTTGAGGAGAGCATTTTAGTTCTATTGGGTATGGCGAGATCCATGCATTTGTGTACGTGTTCATACAGTGCATTGGTGTATGATTTGGCGGTCATGCAACTATTCTTCATTTTCATGGGTGCCGTGAAGTTAGCCACCTCTGTTTTTAGGAGTGCAAAGTTAGCTTTGGAGAAGTTTTTCATGGTGGTTACCTTTGTTGGGGGGGGGGGTTGTGGATTTCCAAGGTGATTAGCTTGTGATCGGATCTAACCAGGGAGGAGCTGACTACTGATGTAGAGCAATGGTCGCCCATGTTAGTAATGACCAGGTCAAGGATGTTGCTACCTCTAGTGGGGGTAAGAATGAGCTGGTCCAGGGCATTGGAATTAATGAATTCCAGAAAGTGTAGGGCAAGTGTATTGGTACATGAGTAGTTTTCACATTTAATGGAGGGGTAGTTGACGTCACCCAGTATGAGAGTGTTAGGTTGGACCCTAATATTCTCCAGGGTGCTTAGGAATGTGGAGTGTAAATCTTGGGACATGGTTGGGGACCTATAGCAGGCTACGACCTGAATCTCTGTCTTACCCAATGTTAGCTGCACTTGAAGTATCTCAGACGCGTTATGTTGGGCTACCAATCTGGAGATGTGTGCATCCTTTATGAATATGGAAATGCCTTTGGAACTTTGGTCCAAGTTCTGGGGCTGAAAGGTGTGGAATGAGTTGTAGCCTGGGTGCTGCCTTGAACCAGGTCTCTGTTACAGCACAAATGTTAATGTTCTCCATTTTAAGGAGTACTTTGAGCGAGTGCATTTTGAGATTTAGACTTCTAGTGTTGAGCATCATGACCCTCAAATTGCATTTGTTTGTAGCTGTTATGGTGGTAATTTGGTCTTTGGAACACCGCCTAAAAAAGGCACTAAAAATGTACGTACGTGAACCTTAGCCATTTCTATTCTGATGGCTTCTTCACACATTTTCACTTAATTTATGAAGTCAGTCTCACTCATCAACCCCTAAAAGCAGATCAGAAGATTCAACAATAGACTGATTGTCTTAAATTTGTAACTTATCACAGTTGATGTTTTCTGTTATCCATGATGTCTTTTCTTCTGTTGCAGTGTTTAAATGAATCATATGCTCAGAAATAGCACTCCTTTTACCAAGGATTAAAATAATCACTTGCACTGCTGCTTCTAGTATGGTCACTTGAGGGCAGCAGGATTCTAGTTTTGTTCTCTTTCTTTTAAAATGCTTACTGGTAGAATCCCTTCAGAAAGATTTAATGATTTTTTAGTTAGCTGAACAGACTTCCATTTTATGCTATATTGTGTATTTCCATCATGCTTCAAGTGTACAGTTAAACACATTTTCACAGTGGCATTTCATTTTTATGATTTTAAAGCCTTTGTCGCCTCACAGTAAGACATTGTCCTGTTCAATTCTCAGCTAAAGCTTCTTCTGTGTGGAGACATGCATGAATGGGCATACCTTCATTGTAGGTTGTGCGTCAGTGCTGGCAACTCAGCACGTAAAAATCTACTGCCAATCATTAGCGGACCGGAGTTCCGCTGTGGGGACCCCTAACTAGGAAAAGCAAAAAGACACAACAACAATAACAACATTCACATTTCACTTGTACTAGCTACAAGGATTTTTATTTCAATCCTGCCAGAGAAAGTATATGAATAGCTGTATTTCATTGTCAAAGTTAAGCTAAAAGTATGAGCTGGCTTGTACATTCTGTCCATCATAATGCATTCAGTTTTTTTGGGCATCTTATACCTAAAGAACAGATTCATGTTTTTACTATTTAGCATGAATGCCAGTACCCCTGCAGTTAATGCACATGCCTTTTTTTTTCTTGTGTCCCTTATTAGTGTGCCTCCCTCCCTCCAGTTGATCATGAACTGCCCAGCTGCACCATTTTATTTAAGTTTTCCAGGTTATGTCCTCAGGGTTAAGCTTACAACAGTGTACTGTTGGACAGGGAAAGCAGAGCATTCTGCAGCATTACATATTCGAGTCTTGCACACCATGGTAATTTTAGCTACGTAGTTCCCCATGAAACACTGAACCACTTAAAAGGCAAAAACTGCTATGCAAGGTGCTATTCATTGATTTCAGGTCTGCCTTCAACACTGTCATCCCTCAAAATCTGATATCAAAGCTACTTCAACTGGGCATAGACTCTCATTTATGCAATTGGATTCTGTGCTACATTACTGAAAGGCCTCAAAAAGTTTGTGTGGGAGACAACAGGTCCAGAAGTATCATCCTGAACATAAGTGTACCGCAGGGGTGTGTCTTAAGCCCTCTCCTTTTCATTCTGCTGACACATGACTGCATGGCCAGACAATGGAAAAACAGGATCATCAAATTCGTGGACGACATCACTATTATAGGCCTTGTCAAAGACGGAGAGGAGGAGGCCTACAGGAACGAGATTGATCAACTACTAGTCTGGTGTGACAACAACAATCTAGCACTGAATGTCAGCAAGACAAAGGAGCTGATTGTTGATTTCTGATCTCAAGTACCACACAAACCACTAGTGATGAAAGGGATGACAGTGGAAAGGGTCAAGAGTACAAAGTTCTTAGGTCTTCATCTCACAGAGAACTTGTCCTGGTCAGTCCATGTGCACAGTCAAGAAAGCTCAGCAATGCTTGCACTTTCTAAGGAAACTTAGGAAGGCAAAATTACCAAGCTCCATACTTCAGACCTTTTATAGGGACACCATTGAAAGTGTCCTGATCAACAGCATTACAGTCTGGTATGGGAGCTGTAACGATCAGGATTCGAAGGTCAGCAGAAAGAATCATTGGCACCTCCCTTACACCTCTGGAAGGTCTACACAAATGTCGGTGCATCAACAGGGCCAAAAATACTTCCAGCGATCCAGCCCATCCTGCCAATGGTCTGTACACTTGTCTCTCGTCAGGCAGGAGATACAGAAGCCTGCATTGTAAGACCACCAGACTAAATAACAGTTTCTTTCCGCTCTCCATTAGACTGTGAACTCTTGGGAAAAACTAACCATGAGTCTGTCGAAACACTCCGCCACTTCTGTTACATAACTAGCCTATCAAGTGGCTTATCTTATGGATGTGCAATAACCAAGTGCAATACTAAGGTAGCTCACCTACACACTTAAGGACTGTAAAGTGCAATATGCAAACTGTGCAATAATTCAGTCTAATCATAAGATATGCTGCTATTGTTTCAGTTTTACTTTGACAATATTACCTTCATATTGAGCCTTGTCTTGTTTCCAGTTTTGGGATGGGTGTGGGACACTGCTGTCCTACTTTATACTTACTAATTGCTACTTATTAAATTTCTACTGTGATATTTTATTAATTATTCTCTGTCTATATGTGCACATGTTCCTTGCATTGAGAATGAAGCACTGTAATTTCATCCAGCTACACTGCTGTGTAGTTCTGTATGATAATAAAGTTTTCTTTGACTTGACTTTGACTTGACGTTTTTAAGTATGCCCCTGCTTGGTGAAGCTAGTATCTTCATACATATCACTTCTTCTAATGTCAATTGGCTCTGTCTCCCATTAAATTTGTATATTTTACTGGTGATCTGCCATCATAATTATTGCATATTCCCATCATCAGGGTACAACTGCCTCTTTGGCAGGAAATCCCCTTCTCTTGGAGTGGGTTAGCTGATAAAGTTATTCTTTCTCATCACCTTCACCCTGTGTTCTTCAGTGCCTGAACAACTACTTGATCTGGGGTTGGTTGGGTAATACTTAGTGTTCATCCTATTTATGCTATGAAGTCAGATCAGCACACTTGCCTTTTATGGCTGGAAGATTAGAAGGTGTGGGTTTTATTGTGTCCATACCAGGTGCTGTTTCTATTGCTGATGCTTTAATTAAATCATAGAGGTGATGTACCTATGAAGTACCAGATTTTAATAAGATGCTACCTGACATGATTGAAGTTCATGGGTTCATAGATATATACTAGGCAAATAACCACCAGGGCTTTTATAAATAAGCTTAATGTCCAGAATATAGTCTAATCTGAATATTTAAAAATATAGGGTAGTTTTTTTTTATCTCTGTGGTGTATGATGAAAATACTACTCAGTAACTTCTATGCATGTGAGGCTATTGATGTTTAAATGAACACCCTGATAAGAAAGTATACAATATGATGACTGTAAAGACTGGTAGAGAAGGGTGAAGGCTCCCAGCCTAGCCAGATAGAATTTTGCAGATAATTCTGTCATTTGTAAATATAAATGTAAAATACAGGCTTGTTTTTCTTAAATGAAAGAAAATAATAAAATGTTGAACTTCAAGATTGTAGCAACATTGCCACCTGCTGCAAAGAAAGCTAAGTCAATCATTTCACATCTGTTCTTTGAAATTAAAATTATGTCTTGTAAGTCATTTGATCTCCAGAGCTCAGAGCCATTTGGTCTGGGCTAGCACATTATTTCTATTGTTTTAACTTAAGGAATAATTACCAGAGTGTACATGTGAAATGTCTCATTGTTGTAGCTTCCTGAGCAGGTGTTAGCTTGATAAATAATGTAGCCTGTTGGCCTGGGAACCCCAGACTAAGTGTAAATAATTATGTAATGTGTATACTGGGAAACCGAAGTGTGAAAAGTGATGTAATCTGGGAGGGCCCAGCAGAAATGTTTATTAGTGATTTTAAAAACTATTGCTCAGAGAGAGAGAGAGAGAGAGACTGTAAGCATTTTTGTCTTGAACATCCAACTCAGCACTGCCTCATGCTCTCTTTATGTAAGCAGTATTGCAGCACTGCGTTTTTTCTTAGTGATAGCTAGGAACTAGAAAATTTAGACTAAGTGTTTTCTGTGATGTCAGAACTTTACTACTGTGTTAAGTATTTCTGTGTGAGCTGTTGACTAGCACTGACTGTGTAGTAGAAAGTATTATCTTGTGGTTTTAATTATTTATTAAATATTTTAAAACCTTTTAACTGTGGTTGCTTTGTGTAGAGATAAGTTACGCTCTAGAGTACATTGCATATTTATAGAGTTTACTGTACAGAGCCACTCTAATAAGCCTTGACTGATTAGTCACACTTACCAATTGGATAATAATATTGCACAGTAATAATTGGACACCCTTTTAAGGGCCTTTGAGTAGCTGGCAATTATTAGCTGGTTGGCGGCAGGAATTACTACCTTATAGTCTGGATAATAAGGGCACAGCTGGAGAACCTGTGTCAGCCTTTCCCAGGTGGGTCTGTTTGGTTGTATAACCTCTTCTCAAAGTGTGTGTGTGTGTGTGTGTGTGTGTGTGTGTGTGTGTGTGTGTGTGTGTGTGTGTGTGTGTGTGTCTGTGTGTGTGTGTGTGTGTGTGTGTGAGCTACTTGGCTACTTGGGCAGGGACATGAAGCACTGGTTGGGCAGAGAGGGTACTGGAGGTTTTAGTTTGCCCAGCTAGGCTGAGATCTGAATCCTATAGCTGTGCCGGTGGGGAGTCTTATTGGGGACCTGGAAAGCAAGGGAGCAACCAGCCCCGGACTGACTGTAATTTCTGTGTGCTCTTAAGGGAAATTTCACTTTACTGTGAGTATTTGTTATCCTTTCCTCTATATGAGATGTCCTCTCTGGTGTTAGTGGTGAGGATTAAGGCTCCTTGATTGCTGGGCCAGGGCACGGGTGTCACAGTGACATAAGAATGAGATAAGGTGTTGCTGCTAGATATGTTACAGACACATTTCTATGACTACACATTTCTATGAATATGTGCCATACAAATTGCTTTATCTCATTCAATGACTATGAGCTAGACATTAAAAATACATAATAAATTGTTTAGAAAGGCAGAAAATTCCCTTTCATAATGTTTTCCATTGGAGAAAAATACAAAATACAAGTTTTGTTTAATCTTAAGATATGCATGCCAAATTTCAACCAATGAGCCTATGTTTAACATGAATCTATATATATATATATATATATATATATATATATATATATATATATATATATATATATATATAGGATAACTTTATCAGTTTATATTTCTTACAGTGAATAACTCGATCAGTGATACATATTGTTTCAAATTAAACTGGCTCAGTTGATTGACAGTTAAAGTATCAGAATGAGCACTTCAGAGATAATGGAAAGTAATTTAAGAAGCTGATTTGTTTCTTTTTATGGGAATTACATGATGCTTCAATGCTCTTTATTAACTTCAAGAAAATGTAGCTGTAAAAAGCATGGCGGCTTTAAGTAAATGTACTTAACACACAATGTATTCTTTTCTTTGGAGTTTTTGATTAACTATACTCATCATACCTTTAAAACATCAGACAGCAATCTTTGGAAAATGTGCAGATTGTCTCATTTTATTTTCATTTTTCAAGCTTATATTTTGCTCTATAAAGTGACCTGTAAGAGTAATTTAGTATCACTTAATTTAAACCAATCTATGCAACTGACTGCAAATGCTGTACTTATTCATATTCATTTGTTGTATTCTTACCTCAAGGACCTTCAGTTGTGATTGTACATTTTTGTAGAATATAGTTTTTTTTTTAGTTTCTGCACCATGAGGGGAAGTATCTCGAGCCAATTAGTGAGACTTTGCAAATAGGTAGAAGCAATAAAGTGATTCCCCTCAGCAAACTGCTGTTTGTGGCAAGATTTTCAAACTTTTATGTATGTATGTATGTGTGTATGTATTTATGCATTGTCATCCTTACTAATGTTCAGTTCCCCTTAGATCTGAATTTTAATCACATAGTTTTGTTTTTTGTTTTTTTTATGCTAGATGTGATAGTGATAGACACAAACGTCTGATTCATTTTATTAGACATCAGCTCTGACTCCTTGCTTTTGTTTAGAGTGGTGACCTCAGTATAAAAATCATAATCACTTCCAAATGCAAGGAGTTTGATAACTGTATAAATTATATGCCTGTAGAGAGAAAATCCAGTGATATTATTCTGAATTGAATGGCTTTGCTGACGATCTCTTGTTGTTTTCATTACATTTTATGAAATTATTTGATGCCTTTATGTTATGTTCCTAATGTATTTAATTAGCAGTCTATTAGAAAAATTGATATAGAATTTTAATAACCACATTATTTAAATATGAGATGGACTTTAAGACTTTTTTCTTTTTTTCTTCAGAGTTAATTTTACATACAAATTAAATTTATATTTAAATTCCCATAATAATTTATCTGTTACTGCAGAGGTCTCCCAGTATGTTAATCGAATACTTTCTTCTTTACTGTTTATGTGCTGGGAGAGAGTTAGTCTTGAGAAACAGTTTTCTCAGAGGAGGGCTACAAATAGTAATTATTCCCTGGGTAGTTTTTTATGGAAAATAATGTCTTACTTTATTAATGTTATTGCTTTCTTTCTTTTGCCTGATACCATCATTTTAAACATGTTAATTACAGGATTACATTTAACTTTAATAAATTACTTTTTTCTTTTCTAGATTATAGAAATAATTGTATTATCATTAAATGTTAATGATCTAAGTAATCCTAAAAAAGGGGGCAAATTTAAAAAAATATTTAGAACTTAATAAACCACATGTTTTATTTCTTTAGGAAACTCATTTTTCTCAAGAAATGGACAGTCAGTTTTGGCATTGTAATATGTATATAACCTTAACTCACTCTTCCTTTAAATCCAAAAAAAGAGGAGTAGCAATATTGTGGGGAAAAAGAGATTCAAATGCCCCAAATATTATTTAAGAATGAAGATAAACAGGGTTTGTTTATGTTGATTATTATAAAATACTGTGACAGGATCTGGACTTTGGTAAATTTATATTGGTTTCTTGGAATGGAAATTAAAATAACTAAAATAATCTGGATTTTATAATAAATAATCACAAAGGTAATTTAATTTTAGGAGGTGACAATTGTATATTAGATGATACTGAATCCAATTCAAGTAGAAAATTCAAATTACTTCCTGTAGATAAAGCTTTCAAAGAATGTAAAGGTACTTTCAACATTAAAGATGCATTCAATTTTTAAAGATAAAAATTCTTTTTCACACAATCTTGAAATTATGGTACTCAAACAAGAATTGATATGTTACTGATTTCTCATAATATTACATCTAAAATAATTAACTTTAATATCATACCTTGTCCTTTCTCAGATAATAATGGATTAATTTAAAAAATAGAAATACATTTTAAAAATCTAACTTTTATTAATAAATTCTGTCATATATCACTAAAATGAAAGAATATAAAACACGATTATTAGAAGAGATAGACAACTTTTTGTTATTCAATGAAGCCTCTGAATCAAATTCAACAATGATTTGGGAATAATTCAAAGAGTATATTTATGACAAAACAATTTCCTGGTACAAATATAAATTAAAAGAATGGAATAAAGAATTATTAGGTATACAATTAAAATTAAAAGAAAAGATAAAAAAAAGAAGACAGATTTGGACAGAACAAAGATGAGATAAGAAAGCTAAATAATAAATATAATGAAATATTATCTCATAAAACTGGGTTAGCTTTGGAAAAGATAAAGATAACATCTTATTCAAGGTCTCCTAGATATATAAGGAGTATAACCAAAATAATTAAATTTCAAACAAATAATAATAACATTAATGAAATAAAAAATCCTTGCACAAATAAATTAAACTCAGATATTGGAGATATTTTAGAACATTTTAGAAATTGCTATTCACTTTTAAATAAACTAGAAATGAATAAAGGGATAAATGTATTAGGTAACATTGATTCTACTTTAATTAAAACTATCTTTCCTTTACAAAAACTATTTAAACCTATTTCTTTACAAGGAATTATTCAAAAATAAAAGTTATTAAATCTTAAAATTTATTACAGCTAATAAATCTCCTGGAAATGATAGCATTATACATGAATTATACAAATTATTCCCCCAAAAGATTATAATTATGTTACAAAATGTTTTTTTTCAAAATTACAAGATATAGACCAAATACCTCCTTCATGGAAATACTCACTAATTACTCCAATTGTAAAAGAAGGTAAAGATCCTCAAGAATGTTCTTCTTATAGACCTATGTCTTTAGGTAATCTAGATTACAAATTATTCATGTCAATTGTAGCTGATACAATGAAAGACATTTATCAACAATAATTAGTTTAGATTAAATGGGATTCATTACAAAAGACAAACTTTGTATAATATTATAAGATTAATTACTCTGATAGGTGTGATGAATAATAAGGAAAATGTATATTTATTTATTAATTTAGAATTGAAAAAGCATTTGATTCACTGCTTTGGGACTATTTATTTAAAGTATTGCAATTATTTGCTTTTCCTCCTAATTTTATTAAGTTACTAAAGTTATTTATAATAATAATAAAGCATATGTAAAATTAAGCTCATATACTTCACATTTTATAAAGTTAACTAAAGGAACTAAACAAGGTTGCTCCCTCTCTCCCTTATTATTTAATTTAGATATTGGAATATTTCCAATCCTTATTAATTCAAATACCAGCAATTTAGGCTTAGAATTTAATAAAGAATATAATGCCAAATTAATGTTGTTTGTTGACAATATTCTTCTAACAATTAAAAATACTCCAGAAACACTAGAAAAACTTAAGAAAATAATTGATAATTTTCAAAAAAAATGTTAAATTTATACTTTCATAGTTCCAAATCAAATTTGATCTTTATTAATAAGAAAAATCCACTAAATACAGATATTTCATTTTTGGGTGAAGAATCTAGTAGTTTATTATATTTAGGTATTCACATTTGTAATACTACAAAAGAAACCATAAATCGTAACTATGAAAAAGTCATAATTTCTTTTTACTAATATTATTAATTCTTGGAACAAAATATACATTTAATTTGAGGATAGATTATGCTGTTTGTCTTTTTGGCTTTAATTGGTTAGACATAAATTATATGTCTAACTGGAAAATCTTACATTTTCAATTTTGAATTTTAATAAGCTAAAATTCTTTAGACTCAATAAATTCTAAATTATATAATCCTTTCTTGCTTTTCATCTGTAAATATATTCAACTATCTACAAATTCTCCATCTAATTCTACTTATATCAATTCAATCTTATTTAAAAAAAACTAATTCTGAACAACTCAAATTATAAATTCTGGTTTGAATCTCTAATTCCTTTTTCATTTACTAAAAATCTTATGAATAAACTACCTCCACACATTTTAACTCTTGGTATAATAAACATATTTATTATGGTCATCAATGTTTTGAAGAGATCACATGTAAATCTATTGAAACTAATTGTTTAGAATTTAATATAAATACTAATGAATTAAAGTATTTACAACTATTTACAACTCTATTTGAAATTATTTATAAACATCATGAATTTAATAAATTCATCTCAAAAATACATCAAATGCTAGCCAATGATTGTTCAAATTTAGATAAGAATTTTTGGAACTTTTTTCTAAAGAATATTCTATAATTTTCACTGATCAAATTATAACTCATCTTCTTTCCTCAGTTAAAAACACATCTTGGACCCTTTATTGGAGTATATTTACTTGGAAATATTTGTTTAGCTCATGTATAACTCTTTTAAGTGTTGCTAAAATGAGAAAAGAAAATCTCTTTGGCAGTTGGAGATGTAATAAACAAATTAAAGCTAATTGGTCGCATATGTTTTTTGATCGTTTTATAGTTCAGAATTTCTGGGGAAAATTCAAGATTTTTTAAAGCATTATGGAATGATACATTTTTATTAACAAAATAAATTGTTCTCTTTAATATTCTAGAAACAGATAAACAAAATAAAGTTTATTCTTATTTAACTTGGATTATACTTGTGGCCAGAAAAACTATTAAAAGGAACTGGAAATCTTCTTCAGAATCAAAATTTGAAGACTTTCTTACTCTGTTAAAGGAGATTGCAATTAAAGAAATTAAAGTAAAAGAGAGAAGAATCTATCCAAGTAAACTATGGAATAATCCTTGGTTGAAATGCTGCTGTTATTGAATCATCATCTTCATCTACTTAATTATTTAGACTGTTGTTAGGATTTTTTTTTTCTTCTATAAATTGAATTGTTTCATTTACTACCTTGTTGGTCTCAGGCTTATTGTATATATTGTAAATAGTTATAATTTTGTTTGTTCTTCAAAACTGGGTCTACTTCACCTGAGAGAAAACCCTTTTATTTGAACTCCTATTTGTCAAACCCTAATTGTTGAAAGCTTGCTCCATCGAGCGGCCGTTTTGGCAATTTTTTTCCTAGGGGAAAAATGTTTGGCCATCATTGGGAATTTGCCCTTTTCCCCCACTGTAGTGGAATCTTGGAGTTTGGATATTTAGTAGGGGGTGGGGGGCACACCCCCCCACACACACACACACACCTTGTTGAGTTTTAGATTTTGGGACATTTTTGGCATTTGTTAGGCTGGTCAAGTGTTTTTATCCCCCTAGAAAAACAAATAGCTAAAACAGCCATTCCATGAAGCAAGCTTTTGGCAGTTAGGGCTTGACAAACAAGTGTTCAAAGAAAAGGGTTTTCACTCAAATGATATAGACCCTTCAAAACCATGATTCATCTGATTCCTTTATTGTATAATATTTTAAAGTTTATCTTTTTTATAATCTATTCTCATTCAAAGAAATTAAAAAAATATTTCAAGAAAAAAAATAAAACACACACACTGTTTCTTTTTCCTGTATCCTTTTTCCCTCCTGCTGCCTGATGACCATTGCTTCCTGTACTCCAGGCAGCCCATTCATTCCTCAAAGGTAAGAGTCAGATGCAGGAGCTATTGTGCATGCAACAATCAGTGCTTTTGTCTTTATGGCCCTAATGCCACCACCCTGATCAGGAGGAATGCATTGCATGCTTCACTGCTGAGTCATTATATCATCCCTGTTGCACTGCATGCTTCCATGCACCCACAATGAAGGCAAGCACCCACCTGTGGCTTGGTGAGACAAATGTACTTCTCCTGAGTACATTTAAATCCACTGTCCCTTCTTTGAGGATCACAACAGCCCATGAATTGCTCTGCCCCCCCCCCACGTTGTCCAGGATAGAAGCATCCATTCTCTTCTCGCTAGCTCCAGGATACTCCCAAGTGTCTACTCAAAACTAGGTTACCCAAGTCATATTCAAGGCTTTATTCTAATGCAACAACAGAGCTAGCTATGCACACAGAGGATTTAGATATGACACAGGGAACTGTCCTATCTTACCATTAAAGGAAGTCCCTATAAATGAGGATGCTTCAACCAGTAACATTGCAGATTAGTAAAAGCAAAATCTAAAGCTGCTGATAATGTATACAGGCATCATTGTGGTGCAGGGGTTAGAGTTGCCACTACATTGGTCTTGGATCTCCAGTTCTTTTCTTGGCATGAAAAGCAACTAAGCTATAACATGGAAAAATCTGTGTATCCCTGAGTCAAAGCCCACATGCACATTGCTTATAGTCTGGCAGTTGATGAACAGGATTAAGGCTGTCAGCCATAGTTCCTGTGGTACAGAATTCAAATTGCCACAACCCTCGTTTGCCTGCTGTGTGACCTTGAGCAAGTGACTTAAGCAGAGCATGATTGGGGGTAGCTTGGAAGTTGGGCTAGGCTCCTCAATAGCTCCCTGGACTGCAAGCCAGGTAACTATCTTAACGGGGTCTATATTGAATAAGTGAATGCTTAAAAAAGTGAACGCTGATTCATCAACCCTATTTAAGTGAAAGCTTACAATCCCGAACACTCGGAACAGCGATTTTTTTCCCAGGGAAAAAAAAATTGCTGTTCCACAAAAAAAAAATCTTAAAACATTATATAATGTGGGGGGTTTTGCCCTCCACACACACACACACCCCACTTAAATATCCCAACTCCGAGATCGCACCACAGTGGAGGAAATGGCAAACTCCCAAAACCGGCCGAGCTATTTTTTTCCCTGGGAAAAAAATTGTTGTTCCAAGTGTTCAGGATTGTACGCTTTTGCTTACATAGGGTCGATGAATCAGCATTCGCTTTTTTAAGCATTTGCTGATTCAATATAGACCCCTATGAACGTTATAAAGACCCTTTCCATAACATGACCTCTATGCAGATGAATTTGTTGCGGCTTTAGTGGTAGAGTCATTGTTTCAGGGATTGCAAAGGAAACTTTTTTTTTGTTGCTGTTGTTTTCATAGCTTTTAATTTTTGATGTTTTGTTTTTGTGAACTATATGCATTGAGTAGGCTTGATTTCACACTTCTACATTTTGATGTATAGCACACATATATGGGGTCAATATAAATAAATATAAAATATATAAAAATACATATATGTGTTTGCGTGTGCAGGGTCTACTACAACTGCTCATGCGCTACAAGCTCATGACACACTTAATTGGGCCACTTGCTCAAAAATGCAACTCCTCACAATCCCACTAGCCTGATCTCCTGTAACCACTTAGCCAACCCTTCACCAGACTTTATATCAATCTAGAGCCTTTAGAGAGCTGTAACTCTAAAAATAAAACTTCCACTTAGTTCCTTACCCCAGTCCTCACTCCCTAAATTTAAAACTCCCTTCCTATTCCCTAACCCTAAATTCCTTGATCCCTTCCCAACCCCAAAACTCCCTTTCTGCTCCCTAAATCTAAAACTCCCTTCGTGTTTCCTAACCCTAAAACTCCCTTCATGCTCTCTCACCCTAAAATGCCCCTCCTCTTTCCTAAATCTAAATCCCCTCCACTCTCTCCCCACAACTGCCACAGTTACCTCATTTGAACTCAAGTGCTAGGTTGATGTGTTCAGGTAAAGTGCTGTAGCTGCTTGCAGAACTCATATATGAATATGAGTGTGATTGGCAGCCTACGTGAGCAAGCACCTGATTTTCATGCACTTGGGACCTGAATGCTTATAGCAGAACCATATAGATACATACAAATGTGTGTGTGTGTGTGTGTGTGTGTGTGTGTGTGTGTGTGTGTGTGTGTGTGTGTGTGTGTGTGTGTGTGTGTGTGTGTGTGTGTGTGTGTGTGTGTGTGTGTGTGTGTGTGTGTGTGTGTGCAAATGTGTATATAAATATATATATTTATAATTTATATTATATATATATATATATATATATATATATATATATATATATTTATATTTATATTTATGTGTATATATATATATATATATATATATATATATATATATATATATATATATATATATATATATTTTTTTTTTTTTTTTACACACACACATAAGCGTACATATATATATATATATTATATGTCTCATCAAATATCAAATGTCCAGAAGAATGAAATAACAAACAGTGATGCTTTCAGATGGAATCTAAAATGATCAAAAACAACAAATCACAAAACTATTTTTTTCCAGAGAGGCAACCCCACCCCACTCCCGAACTCCCACATCCCCTGCTAATTATATATAACAACTCCAAGACTGCACAGCAGTGGGGTAATGACAAATTCCCTGAAAACACTGCAATGTATGTGGATCTATACCATTTGATTGAATGCTCATTTGACTGAATAAGAAATCAGTTAACAAAACTGACTGAAAACTTATTTGAATGAAACACAGTTAATATTAAACATGCTACACAACAAATATACTGTATAAGACTTGTACCTCCACACCCCCTTACTTACATATATTAACTCCATTGTAGCACAACCATGGATAAAAGAAAAACATTGCACACAGTGAAAGTGAATCAGTGTTGGCATATAAACACAAACATCTACAGATTTGGGGATACAACATGTTTATGGCCATTACCAATGTGCACATGCATGTCTCTTTTCATTAAAGTGAGCTGTTGTATCACTGGAGCACAACGTTTCTGCTCTGAAAAGGGCAAATTGTCTCAATCAGCTTCAGCAGTGAGCTGTACATAAGCCATTACAAGATGAATGTCATTTCTTAGGGGACTGTGTACCTGAACCCATAACTATAATTCCTCAGCAATATTCACTATGAGCTGAGAAAAAATGCTGAGATACTGCTTCCTGTATATATATATATATATATATATATATATATATATATATATATATATATTTATTAAGTACCAAACGCAGGCTTATACACTCATATCACTGACACATGCTACCAAACAACTATTTAGGGGTACATCTACAAAATATCTTTAGGGTTATGGAATACAGTATATGTCCAGAACATATTTGTATCCGGTTAGCATTATATCAGAAGTAAAAATTGTTTACATTTTCCACAAAAGTGTTCTTTTAGTCACTGGCAATATGTTAGTACCCTAGAAAATGCAGACACATATGAAAACCACCTGGGACATCTGAATCTGCCAAGACCATATTGGGATATTCCATGCTCCAGGATACAGATGGGTTGGGAGATTATTGAAGTTTGGACCAAGAATGGTACAGAGAACTGTTGCAGGACTCTACTAGAAAGGACAGAATGCTGGATGTGGTTGTAATAAATTCAGGGAGGGCTCGTGGATGTCCAGATTAAGGCACCATTGCCGATGGCCGGTATGTCATTCTGTGGTTTAGAGGAGGTGGAAGGGTAAGAATACAAAGGCAAAACTTATTGTGGGTGGTTTTAGAAGAGTTAGTTATTCTCTGTTGGAAAAAGGAAGAGGATAAGTTAGAAGATTAGGAGTAAAATGATGAAGTAAACAACGTGCAGGAATGGGTTATGGATGGAGTGTTGAAGGCTATGGAACAGTGTGAACAAAAAGGCAAAAATGAGAAAAATTTATTGTTCAATTACTGCAAGAGGTAAGCCTTTTTCTGAATCCTAGGGATAGAAAAAATAAAAATTGTCTTTTCTTAACTCTTTGTAAGATGAATCCATTTAAGATGCAGTAAATAATAAGCAATACAGTATATCATAAAGTCAAGTATAGGTTCATACATTAGTACTAGGCTAACTGTGCTCATGGGCCATTTTAAGCCTAGGCAGTTACTCCTTGTGAGAATCAAACTCTGCACCTAGTGTCTGTTAGGTAAACACTGTAACCATTATGCAACCTCCCCCTAAAACTTAGTGTAACAGTTTATCAAATGTCTACAAAAATAAATGTAGTGACAGTGTTGCTTTTATTTAATAAGTATGCAGTCATTATTTTCTATAGTTAACATAAGTTCATGGGTGAATACTAGACTAACTGCCCTGAGGGTCATTTTAAGATTAGCCAATAACCTGAGGTGAGAATCAAACCTTGTACCTTGTGTCCAGAAGGTAAGACTTTAACTACTATACCAATACCTAAACTCCTGTATAGGTATTAATATCTAAGCCTATGCAATACTCTAGTGCAAAAGGCTTGTTAAGGAGCAAGGCTTAATGCTATGTATTATAATATCACTAAAATAAGAAAAATGTATTGTCAAGACGAAAGACTGCGGTAATTATTGGAAACAGTTATTTAACTGAAGAACTGAAGATATGTAATTGGTACTGGATGTAGATTATACACTGTTATTCTATATGTTTTTGTACTAAGATGCACCGAGGTCAGTAGAAAAACTATAAACAGCACTGACCAGAACATAGCAGACCTTTAACAAACACTGTAACAATTTTAACAGACAAAGCAAGCAGGGCAACATGCAGAAATCATGGTGGATCTCTAACTTGCAAAGATACATATCCAGCAACAGGAAAAAGCTGTTTTTGTTTTTCTGTGGAACGATGGAAAGAAGAACCATTTTGCAAAATACTATAGAGAAAAATAAAACTAGTTAAATGATAAATACATCAAGCAAATCAAAACAAAAGTGGGTACATTAGGTATCCACAGTGAAATCACAAATAAAAGAAAGAGATAACAATTATGTGTATATATTTTTAGAACAACAGTGGTATGGATGATGTTAATGAAGTAATCAAAAAGGAGAAAGCTAAATGGAGAAAGAAATAAAGTGGGAGTGCCCCTTAGCCAAACCAGTAGAAGATAAGAAGAGTGGGATAGGTTCAGCTGTGAATGTAAACATTCTGTCAGCATTGGTCACAGATGCATTTACAAAGTGAGGAGCAAGGATCACAGATCATAACATGAAAAGCAGAGTGTACAGCAATTCTAGTAGAAAAAAAGTTAATAAGGCATCCAAAAGCTTAGGTAAAAGAAAAGAAAAAGCTGTAGTGTCAGAAAGCAAAAGAAATGGAGCCAAAGTAAGGAGTACAACTTTCCCCAGCACAGACTAGAGTAAAGGAATTTGCAAGGCTTTGGTTCAGATGTAAGAACAAGAAAAAGTGTTAGTTCATAAAGCTCAGAAGAAAAGGTTCACATTCTTGAAAAAGAAGGTAATTAATCAACTTCAAAAGATTAAACTGATGTTCAAAAGGAATAGCAAATGTAGTAAATTGGCAGGTATTATTTGGAAGAGTTTATCATTTTCCAGAGCACTCAGACTATCGAAGTGTCCCAACAGGGATGGAATATTCTGTTTTTGGAATGTGAACATCTTTTTGCTTATAGCCTGTCTGACTTCAGGAGTAATGAAACAAGACAATTAATATGCAACCTTAAGCTGACTAGACATTTTCTTGAGTAATGCAATTAGTATAAAAATCTATTCAAACCAAATTGCAAGATATTTGTTTTGGATCCACCACTGAACCACCTGACTGAGATGATCAAAAAGAGAAAATCATGTGGACTAGGAAATGATTTTTGTGAAAAGCCAGAGATGATAGCTTTAGTTTCTTCAGCATTTATCAGTATGTTTCCATTGTCAGAGCAATGCCAGTTGGAAAATATGACTTCCTGTAACTCTGAATGAGAGAAGAGCCCAGACCAAAATGTAAAAGCATTGAGTAATCTACAACGCAAAAAGGACAAGTAACCTGTAAAGGGAAAAGCATAAAGATTTGGAGTATTGCTAATTAGACCAAGGGTAATAAAACAAAGAAGTGTTTTTAATACTGACCCTCAAAAAGCCCCAGCAGATGTGATACCAGTAGTAGAAAGGCAAGAACCACATCTAACTGAAACATCCTGCGAAGAGATGCACAGTCAGCAGAATTAGTTTGCATCTAGTAGGTTTTACCTCTCTCAGTGGGGCAATGTGTTCGGAACAGGAAATTTAGCATTTCATGGTGTCTTTCTTAAGGTATCCCCAAACTCTAAAACAAAAAGAAATGAAAAATACTCGAGATAGAAAACACAGAGATGGAAGTGGCATTGTTAAATGCCAAACGTCTCAACAACCTTTTGTGTGTTTGGCAGATCATGATATTTTTATCATTAATGAAACGTGGGTAAACATTCAAATTCTATACCTCATTTCTTTACAGCAGGTCTAGTAGGACAGGTTGCAGCACCATAATATTTTTAGAAAAACACCTAAAAGCCATAGGCCAAGAAAATAATTTCAGAATAGAAACTATACATATTAAACTAAGTAAGGAGATACAGGAGAGACCATATTCCTCCTACAGGCAGTCTTTTAATCGCATAAGCACTCATCCCACTGGTCTGACAGTGGCATATGGTGTTTTCAGGTCATGGTCACAGTGAAACATTTGCAAACATAATAGAAGAGTGCCCCAATCCTAAGACCCCTGCCCTCACCATACTTATGGGGCAGAGGAAGGCTGGGTGCCCTTCGGGGAACTGCAGAGAAATAAACAAGGAAAGCAAAGTGGCACATAGCATTTCCCAAGACATGGTCACAATGAGACATTCATGAAAGTAATGAGTGCCACAACCCTAGTGTCCCCTTTCACACCATACCTATAGAGGAGAAGAAGATCAAGTGGTCTAAAAATCACTTCTGGGAACAACAACACAACAAAGGAGGAAGCAAAGCATGCTTCATTAATGCTTAGTATTTTATCCTATTACAAATTTTTGCACCCAATAATCACCTGGGCATTAAGTGCTTGTTCCATTCCATGCACATTTAAATGGGATTTTAAATAATCCCTTCTAATTTGTTGTTACATTGTATATTTTACAAACTGTTCTACTTCCCATTCTGGACAGCTGTCTTGGTGCACCATAATACTTGACCGACATTGCAGCACATTAATACAGTGGTATTTGATACAAGCTGCATTTAGAGCCATTACTTGCATATTTTTAGGCACTGTGTGGTAGTAAATGAGAGGTTTATAGTCAATTTACCACACTTACCTGTTCTGCTGTGTGTAGGTCAGCTTCATAATCCAGGCATTCACTTAATGTTCATTGCACATGTGGTGCAGGCTGATTGACTCCTGCTAATCTGACAGCTCTAGACTGCTTCACTCCAATCCTTTCCCAATTAACCAGCTAGCATAGCTCATCCGATACATTATAACCACTCTCCACCTGTCAATTCCCAGTGCAATCACTCCTCTTAAAGGCATACACATTCCGCTTCCAATAACATAGCCACCTGCTCGCTCATCACGATAACCTAACAAATCAGTACATTGTTGAAATCACCACTTACAATAATATAGCCACCTGTGCACTCGATACGATAACCATACTAACCAGTACACTGCTGAAATCATCACTTACAATAACATAGCCACCTGCGCACTCATCATGATAACCTTACTAACCAGTACACTGCAGAAATCACCAGTTACAATAACATAGCCACCTGCACACTCATCACAATAACATTACTAGCCAGTACACTGCTGAAATCACCACTTACAATAACATACCCACCCATGCACTCATCATGATAACCTTACTAACCAGTACACTGCTGAAATCATGACTTACAATAACACAGTCACCTGCACACTCATCAATATAACCTAACTAACCTGTACACTGCTGAAAAAAACACTTACAATAAAATAGCCACCTGCGCACTCATCACAATAACCTAACTAACCTGTACACTGCTGAAATCACCACTTACGATAACATATCCCCCTGCACGCTCATCAAGATAACATTACTAACCAGTACACTCCTGAAATCACTACTTACAATAACCTAGCCACCTGCACACTCATCATGATAACATTACTAGCCAGTAGACTGCTGAAATCACCACTTACTATAACATAGCCACCTGCGCGCTCATCATGATAACCTAACTAACCAGTACACTGCTGAAAATAACACTTACAATAACATAGCCACCTGCGCACTCATCACAATAACCTAACTAATCAGTACACTGCTGAAATCACCACTTACAATAACATAGCCACCAACGCACTCATCACGATAACATTACTAACCATTACACTGCTGAAATCACCACTTACAATAACACAGCCAACCGGGCACACATCACGATAACCTTACTAACCAGTACACTGCTGAAATCACCAGTTACAACAACATAGCCCCCTGCGCGCTCATCATGATAACACTACTAACAAGTACACTGCTGAAATCACCACTTACAATAACATAGCCACCTGTGCCCTCATCACGATAACATTACTAACCAGTACACTGCTGAAATCACCACTTACATCAACATAGCCCCCTGCGCACTCATTGCAATAACACTACTAATAAGTACACTGCTGAAATCACCACTTACGAAAACATAGGCCCCTGCGCACTCATCACGATAGCATTACTAACCAGTACACAGCAGAAATCACCACTTAAAATAACATAGCCACCTGCGCACTCATCACGATAGCATTACTACCCAGTACACTGCTGAAATCACCAATTACAATAACATAGCCACCTGCACACTCATCACGATAACCTTACTAACCAGTACACTGTTGAAATCACCACTTACAAAAACATAGCCACCTGGCGCTCATCATGATAACCTAACTAACCAGTACACTGCTGAAAATACCACTTACAATAACATAGCCACCTGTGCACTAATCACAATAACCTAACTAACCAGTACACTGCTGAAATCACCACACACTTATCACGATAACATTACTAACCAGTACACTTCTGAAATGATCACTTACAATAACATAGCCACTCGCACACTCATCACGATAACCGTACTAACAAGTACACTGCTGAAATCACCACTTACAATAACACAGCCACATGTGCACTCATCACGATAACCTAACTAGCCAGTACACTGCTGAAATCACCACTTACAATAAGATAGCCACCCGTGCACTCATCAAGATAACATTACTAACCAGTACACTGCTGAAATCACCACTTACAATAACATAGCCACCCACACACTCGTCACAATAACCTTACTAACCAGTACACTACTGAAATCACCACTTACAATAACATAGCCCCCTGTGCGCTCATCACAATAACATTACTAACCAGTACACTGCTGAAATCACCACTTACAATAACATAGCCACCTGCGCACTCATCACGATAACCTAACTAACCAGTACACTTCTGAAATCACCACTTACAATAACATAGCCACCCGGGCACTCATCACGATAACCATACTAACCAGCACACTGCTGCAATCACCACTTAGAATAACATAGCCATCTGTGCACTCATCACGATAACCTTACTAACCAGTACACTGCTGAAATCACCACATACAATAACATAGTCCCATGCACACTCATTACTATAATATTACTAACCAGTACACTGCTGAAATCACCACTTACAATAACATAGCCCCCTGCGCACTCATCACAATAACATTACTAACCAGTACTCTGCTGAAATCACAACTTACAATAACATAGCCACCCACGCACTCATCACGATAACCTTACTAACCAGTACTCTGCTGAAATCACCACTTACAATAACATAGCCCCCTGCGCACTCATCATGATAACATTACTAGCCAGTACACTGCTAAATCACCACTTACAATAACATTGCCACCTGAGCATTCATCATAATAACCTAACTAACTTGTACAATGCTGAAATCACCACTTACAATAACATAGCTCCCTGTGCACTCATCACGATAACATTACTATCCAGCACACTGATGAAATCACCACTTACAATAACATAGCCACCTGCGCGCTCATCATGATAACCTAACTAACCAGTACACTGCTGAAAATATCACTTACAATAACATAGCCACCTGTGCACTCATCACAATAACCAAACTAACCAATACACTGCTGAAATCACCATTTACAATAATATAGCCATATGCGCAGTCATCACGATAACTTTAATAACCAGTACACTGCTGAAATCACCGCTTACAATAAATTAGCCACCTATGCACTCATCACGATAAGATTACTAACCAGAACACTGCTGAAATCACCACTTACAATAACACAGCCCCCTGCGCATTCATCACGATAACATTACTAACCAGTACACTGCTGAAATCACCACTTACAATAACATAGCCACCTGTGCTCTCATCATAATAACATTACTAGCCAATACACTGCTGAAATCACCACTTACACTAACATAGCCACCCGCACACTCATCATGATACTCTTACTAACCAGTACACTGACGAAATCACCAATTACAATAACATAGCCACCTGCGCACTCATCACAATAACATTACTAACCAGTACACTGCTGAAATCACCACTTACAATAACATAGCCACCCGCGCACTCATCACAATAACATTACTAACCAGTACACTACTGAAATCACCACTTATAATAACATAGCCATCCGGGCACTCATCACAATAACCTTACTAACCAGTACACTGCTGAAATCACCACTTACAATAACATAGCCACCTATGCACTCATCACGATAACCTTACTAACCAGTACACCGCTGAAATCATCACTTACAATAACTTAGCCCCCCTGCGTGCTCATCACGATAACATTACTAGCCAGTACACTGCTGAAATCACCACTTACAATGACATAACCACCAGCGCACTCATCACGATAACCTTACTAACCGGTACACTGTTGAAATCACCACTTACAATATCATAGCCACCTGCACGCTCATCATGATAATCTAACTAACCAGTACACTGCTGAAAATACCACTTACAATAACATAGCCATCTGCTCACTCCTCACAATAACCTAACTAACCATTATGCTGCTGAAATCACCACTTACAATAACATAGCCACCTGTGCACTCATCACAATAACATTACTAACCAGTGCACTGCTGAAATCATCACTTACAATAACATAGCCACCCACACACTCATCACGATAACCTTACTAACCAGTACACTGCTGAAATCACCACTTACAATAACATAGCCACCATCGCACTCATCACGATAACCTTACTAACCAGTACACTGCTGAAATCACCACTTACAATAACATAGCCACCTGCACGCTCATCATGATAACCTAACTAACCAGTACACTGCTGAAAATACCACTTAAAATAACATAGCCAGCTGCGCACTCATCACAATAACCTAACTAACCATTACACTGCTGAAATCACCATTTACAATAACATAGCCAGCTGCGGGGTCATCACAATAAGCTTACTAATCAGTGCTCTGCTGAAATCACCACTTACAATAACATAGCCACCTGTGCACTCATCACGATAACCTTACTAACCAGTACACTGCTGAAATCACCACTTACAATAACATAGCCCCTTGCAAGCTCATCGCGATAACATTACTAACCAGTACACTGCCGAAATCACCACTTACAACAACATAGCCCCCTGCACACTCATCACAATAACCTAACCAGTACACTGCTGAAATCACCAGTTACAATAACATAGCCACGTACACTGCTGAAATCACCACTTACAATAACATAGCCACCCTTGCACTCATCACCATAACCTTACTAACCAGTCCACTGCTGAAATCACCACTTACAATAACATAGTCACCTGCGCACTCATCACGATAACATTACTAACCTGTACACTGCTGAAATCACCACTTACAATAACATAACCACCTGCGCATTCATCACGATAACCTAACTAACCAGTACACTGCTGAAATCACCATTTACAATAACATAGCCACCTGCAGGATCATCACGATAAGCTTACTAACCAGTACACTGCTGAAATCACCACTTACAATAAGATAGCCACCCGCGCACTCATCAAGATAACATTACTAACCAGTACACTGCTGAAATCACCACTTACAATAACATAGCCACCCACACACTCGTCAGAATAACCTTACTAACCAGTACTCTACTGAAATCACCACTTACAATAACATAGCCCCCTGTGCGCTCATCACAATAACATTACTAACCAGTACACTGCTGAAATCACCACTTACAATAACATAGCCACCTGCGCACTCATCACGATAACCTATCTAACCAGTACACTGCTGAAATCACCATTTACAATAACATAGCCACCTGCGGGATCATCACGATAAGCTTACTAACAAGTGCTCTGCTGAAATCACCACTTACAATAACATAGCCACCCGCGTACTCATCATGATAACATTACTAACCAGTACACTTCTGAAATCACCACTTACAATAACATAGCCACCCGGGCACTCATCACGATAACCATACTAACCAGTACACTGCTGCAATCACCACTTAGAATAACATAGCCATCTGTGCACTCATCACAATAACCTTACTAACCAGTACACTGCTGAAATCACCACATACAATAACATAGTCCCATGCACACTCATTACTATAACATTACTAACCAGTACACTGCTGAAATCACCACTTACAATAACATAGCCCCCTGCGCACTCATCACAATAACATTACTAACCAGTACTCTGCTGAAATCACAACTTACAATAACATAGCCACCCACGCACTCATCACGATAACCTTACTAACCAGTACTCTGCTGAAATCACCACTTACAATAACATAGCCCCCTGCGCACTCATCATGATAACATTACTAGCCAGTACACTGCTAAATCACCACTTACAATAACATTGCCACCTGAGCATTCATCATAATAACCTAACTAACTTGTACAATGCTGAAATCACCACTTACAATAACATAGCTCCCTGTGCACTCATCACGATAACATTACTATCCAGCACACTGATGAAATCACCACTTACAATAACATAGCCACCTGCGCGCTCATCATGATAACCTAACTAACCAGTACACTGCTGAAAATATCACTTACAATAACATAGCCACCTGTGCACTAATCACAATAACCAAACTAACCAATACACTGCTGAAATCACCATTTACAATAATATAGCCATATGCGCAGTCATCACGATAACTTTACTAACCAGTACACTGCTGAAATCACTGCTTACAATAAATTAGCCACCTACGCACTCATCACAATAAGATTACTAACCAGAACACTGCTGAAATCACCACTTACAATAACACAGCCCCCTGCGCATTCATCACGATAACATTACTAACCAGTACACTGCTGAAATCACCACTTACAATAACATAGCCACCTGTGCTCTCATCATAATAACATTACTAGCCAATACACTGCTGAAATCACCACTTACAGTAACATAGCCACCTGCACACCCATCACGATAATCTTACTAACCAGTACACTGATGAAATCACCAATTACAGTAACATAGCCACCTGCGCACTCATCACAATAACATTACTAACCAGTACACTGCTGAAATCACCACTTACAATAACATAGCCACCCGCGCTCTCATCACAATAACATTACTAACTAGTACACTACTGAAATCACCACTTATAATAACATAGCCATCCGGGCACTCATCACAATAACCTTACTAACCAGTACACTGCTGAAATCACCACTTACAATAACATAGCCACCTATGCACTCATCACGATAACCTTACTAACCAGTACACTGCTGAAATCATCACTTACAATAACTTAGCCCCCCTGCGTGCTCATCACGATAACATTACTAGCCAGTACACTGCTGAAATCACCACTTACAATGACATAACCACCAGCGCACTCATCACGATAACCTTACTAACAGGTACACTGTTGAAATCACCACTTACAATATCATAGCCACCTGCACGCTCATCATGATAACCTAACTAACCAGTACACTGCTGAAAATACCACTTACAATAACATAGCCATCTGCTCACTCCTCACAATAACCTAACTAACCATTATGCTGCTGAAATCACCACTTACAATAACATAGCCACCTGTGCACTCATCACAATAACATTACTAACCAGTGCACTGCTGAAATCATCACTTACAATAACATAGCCACCCACACACTCATCACGATAACCTTACTAACCAGTAAACTGCTGAAATCACCACTTACAATAACATAGCCACCATCGCACTCATCACGATAACCTTACTAACCAGTACACTGCTGAAATCACCACTTACAATAACATAGCCACCTGCACGTTCATCATGATAACCTAACTAACCAGTACACTGCTGAAAATACCACTTAAAATAACATAGCCAGCTGCGCACTCATCACAATAACCTAACTAACCATTACACTGCTGAAATCACCATTTACAATAACATAGCCAGCTGTGGGGTCATCACAATAAGCTTACTAATCAGTGCTCTGCTGAAATAACCACTTACAATAACATAGCCACCTGTGCACTCATCACGATAACCTTACTAACCAGTACACTGCTGAAATCACCACTTACAATAACATAGCCCCCTGCAAGCTCATCGCGATAACATTACTAACCAGTACACTGCCGAAATCACCACTTACAACAACATAGCCCCCTGCACACTCATCACAATAACCTAACCAGTACACTGCTGAAATCACCAGTTACAATAACATAGCCACCCACGCACTCATCACGATAACCTTACTAACCAGTACACTGCTGAAATCACCACTTACAATAACATAGCCACCCTCGCACTCATCACCATAACCTTACTAACCAGTACACTGCTGAAATCACCACTTACAATAACATAGACACCCGCACACTCATCACGATAACATTACTAACCAGTACACTTCTGAAATCACCACTTACAATAACATAGCCACCCGGGCACTCATCACGATAACCTTACTAACCAGTACACTGCTGAAATCACCACTTACAATAACATAGCCATCTGTGCACTCATCACGATAACCTTACTAAGCAGTACACTGCTGAAATCACCACTTACAATAACATAGTCCCCTGCACGCTCATTACTATAACATTACTAACCAGTACACTGCTGAAATCACCACTTACAATAACATAGTCCCCTGTGCACTCATCACGATAACATTACTAACCAGTACACTGCTGAAATCACCACTTACAATAACATAGCCCCCTGCGCACTCATCACGATAACATTACTAACCAGTACACTGCTGAAATCACAACTTACAATAAGATAGCTACCCACGCACTCATCACGATAACCTTACTAACCAGTACACTGCTGAAATCACCACTTACAATAACATAGCCCCCTGCGCTCTCATCACGATAACATTACCAGCCAGTACACTGCTAAAATCACCACTTACAATAACATTGCCACCTGCGCATTCATCATAATAACCTAACTTGTACACTGCTGAAATCACCACTTACAATAACATAGCTCCCTGTGCACTCATCACAATAACATTACTAGCCAGCACACTGCTGAAATCACCACTTACAGTAACATAGCCACCCGCACACTCATCACGATAATCTTACTAACCAGTACACTGATGAAATCACCACTTACAATAACATATCTACCTGCGTGCTCATCGTGATAACCTAACTAACCAGTACACTGCTGAAAATACCACTTACAATAACATAGCCACCTGTGCACTCATCACAATAACCAAACTAACCAATACACTGCTGAAATCACCATTTACAATAACATAGCCATATGCGCAGTCATCACGATAACCTTACTAACCAGTACACTGCTGAAATCACAGCTTACAATAAATTAGCCACCTGCGCACTCATCACGATAACATTACTAACCAGAACTCTGCTGAAATCACCACTTACATTAACATAGCCCCCGTGCGTTCATCACGATAACATTATTAACCAGTACACTGCCAAAATCACCACTTACAATAACATAGCCACCTGTGCTCTCATCATGATAACATTACTAGCCAGTACACTGCTGAAATTACCACTTACAGTAACATAGCCACCTGCACACTCATCACGATAATCTTACTAACCAGTACACTGATGAAATCACCAATTACAATAACATAGCCACCTGCGCACTCATCACGATAACCTTACTAACCAGTACACTGCTGAAATCACAACTTACAATAACATAGCCATCCACGCACTCATCACAATAACATTACTAACCAGTACACTGCTGAAATCACTCCTTACAATAACATAGCCATCTGGGCACTCATCACAATAACTTTACTAACCAGTACACTGCTGAAATCACCACTTACAATAACATAGCCACCTATGCATTCATCACGATAACTTTACTAACCAGTACACTGCTGAAACCACCACTTACAATAACATAGCCCCCTGCGTGCTCATCACAATAACATTACTAACCAGTACACTGCTGAAATCACCACTTGCAATAACATAGCCCCCTGCGCACTCATCACAATAACATTACTAACCAGTACACTGATGAAATCACCACTTACAGTGACATAGCCATCTGTGCGCTCATTATGATAACCTAACTAACCAGTACACTGCTGAAATCACCACTTACAATAACATAGCCATCTGTAAGCTCATCACGATAACCTAACTAACCAGTACACTGCTGAAATCACCACTTGCAATAACATAGCCATCTGCGAGCTCATCACAATAACATTATTAGCCAGTACACTGCTGAAATCACCACTTAAAATAACATAACCACTTGCGTGCTCATCACGATAACCTAACTAACCAGTACACTGCTTTCCTCACTTATGTAGAGGAAAATAGTTTTCTATTCAGGCATGTCCAAGGGTCAGCTCCCAGTGTTCTCTCCTGTCTATCTGATGAATCTGGGCATCTTGGGACAATGTAGAAATTGACTCATGTACAGAGACAACCCTCTCCTGCTACCACCCAACATTACAACCTGTGAGAGATGCACTTATCTAGCCAAACTGGAGGTAAAGCTCTCAACAACCAAGACTGAACTTGACATTCAAGTGGAGAAGGTAAACACTTGCACCACACCACACATCACATAGTCTCACTAAATCTACACCACCAAAATCCACACATAGAAACACAAAAACATTCACCTAGGCTCTCAATAATAATCTGCCCAAGCAACAGAGACCTCCAAAGCATAAACGCAAGCATCTTCCACCCCTCAACACAACCCATATGACACATACCCCACAGACTTAGTGTGCCACTCAACCACAGCCAATAAGGCAAAACAAAGTATCCAACACACTAGTCATAGGTAACTCTATAGTCAGGCACACTGATGTCCCACTCACCAGGCTAAACAAGGAGAAGGTTACTGTCAGCTGCTTGTCGGGTGCCAGGATTCGCCACATAACCCACGCAGTCAGGTCACTCCACAACAAGTACAAATATGACTCTGTCATTGTCCATGTTGGTGTGAACAACCTGAGATATACCTCCCTGGACTACATGAAAAGAGACATGGAAGAGCTCTCTGATCTTGTAGCCCAGGGAGGTATAACCCTAGCCCTGAGTAACATTCTGCCATCGCCCAGAATGATACCACAGTACAAGGACAAAATTATTGACTTCAACAATTGGCTAAGCTTCTGGTGTCATTCTAAGGGGATCCAGAATCTGTCTGCTTGGGATGACATGGTTGACAGACCACGATGCTTTGCCAGAGATGGCCTGCACCTGTCACCCCTGGGATTACGGATACTGGCTAAGGCTCTTGCCGCCCCTATAGTGCCTTTTTTAGGCAAGGTTCAAATGACAAATTCACCACCGCAACAGGAACAGGCAAGCAAAAACTGAGGGTAATGCTACTCAATGCTAGAAGTCTAAATCTCAAAATGCACTCACTTGAGTCACTCCTTAAAATTGAGAACATCAATATCTGTGCAGTGACTGAGACCTGGTTCAAGGCTCCAGAGAGCACATCTGCCCTACCAGGCTATAACTCATACCACATTTTCAGCCATGTAACCTGGACTGGAACACCAAAGGCGGAGGTGTGTCCATATTCATTAAGGATATCCACACCTCTAGGCTAGTTGCTCAGCATAATGCATCTGAGGTTACCCAAGTGCAACTAACTCTGGGCAAAACTGCAATCCATATTGTAGCTTGCTACAGATCCCCCTCCATGCCCCAGGATTCTCACTCCTCTTTCCTTGATGTACTGGAAAATATTAGGGTTCAACCAAACACCCTAATAATGGGCGATTTCAACTACCCCACCATTAATTGGGAAAACTACTTGTGTACCAACTCCTTCACACAACACTTTGTGGAATTCATAAACTCCAATGCCCTGGATCAACTTATCCACACCCCCACCAGGGGTAACAATATCCTAGACCTAGTCATTACCAACATGAATGACCGATGTTCCACACCTGAAGTCAACTCTTCGTTGGTCTGATCAGACCATAAGCTAATCACCCTTGATATCTACATCCAGCCCCCACCCCCCATTAAGGAAACCACAGTAAAAAATTTCTCCAAAGCCAACTTCATGCTTCTTAAGACAGAAGTGGTGAACTTCATGTCACCCATGCAGATGGACAGTACAGTTATGACTGCTGAATCCTACACAAATGCACTCTATAAGCACTTACACGAGTGCATGGATTCTGCTATCCCAAACAGAACCAAGACGTTATCCTCCAAAAAAAGGAAGCTAATCTGGTGGTCCCCTACCATAAACAAACTGTACAACAGAAGGAAGAAATTGTTGCAAAAGAGAGTAAACTCCCATGAGAGGAGGAGCTCCCTGGTCAGCCTCAGTAAGAAGCTGAGATCCCTTATAAGATCCTCCAAAGCTAGCTATGAAAACAAAATCACCACTGATTCTAAGGACAACCACAAAGCATTCTATAGCTATGTCAAGAATCTCAATGGCAACACCCAGATCTGCTCTGAGTTACAGCACAACAGCACAAAAATTACAGAACCAACTGATATTGCCAACATCCTGGCAGATAGGTTTAGTGCTAACCTTACCCCTCCTCGCCCCCTAAAGGGCCCATATCTATGCAGGAAGAATGCAGAGTCCCTGTAATCATGACTACAAAGGTAAAAGCTGCACTCTCTAAAGCCAAAAACACAGCATCCATGGGACAGGACAACATCCCAGGCTGCATTTTACAAGAACTTCAGAACGAACTGGCTCCCCACCTAAGCACCATGTCCAATCATAGCCTCACATCAGGCTTTGTGCCCACTGAATGGAGTACAGCAACACTTATCTCACTACACAAAGGGGGAGCCACCACTGATCCCAGGAACTATCGCCCTATTAGCCTGACGAGCCTGGTCTACAAGGCCATGGAGCATATTATCATGGAACTCATAAACAAAGACGATGGTAACCTCCAAACTCTAGATCCCACCCAGTTCGGGTTTGTGAAAGGCAGATCATGCCTCCTGAACCTGATCAACTTCTTTGAGGCAGTCACCAAAGCTGTAGATGAGGGTAAGGTGGTTCACACAGCCTATCTTGACCTCGCCAAGGCTTTCAACACCATCCCCCATTCTGGAATTATAGCTAAACTCACTAAACTACGTATAAATCCCTACAAAACAAGATGGGCTGCCAACTGGCTCAATGACAGAACCCACACTGTAAAAGTTGCACATTCCAAATCTGACCTCAAACCATTGACAAGTGGAGTACCATAGGTTTCAGTCCTGGGACCTCTCCTGTTTGGTATCTACTTCTCTGAAGTACAGGCTAACACAGAAGGACTCTGGCTAACGAAGTTTGCAGATGACTGCAAACTAGGAGCCATAGTCATGCCCCCAAATGATGTGGAAATCATACAGAAGGGCCTTGCTGAGACAGATGCCTGGTGTCAGAGCCATGACCTCAAGCTCAATGCCAAAAAGTGCACTGTAATCCTCTTTGGTAAAAACTCTGTACCCATGAACTACTACTACTACATAAACAGCAGTCTACTTAACACTGAATGTGTGATAAGAGACCTTGGGACCAAGGTGGACAGTAGTCTGTCCTTTGATAGTCACATCACCACAGTAGTCAGGAAGTCCTTCTACGTGGCACACCTCATCATAAAAGGGTTCTCATCCAAGAAAAAAGAGGTCATTGTTCCCCTTTACTCAACACTCATTAGACCCATTATAGAGTACAACGCCCCTTTTGGAATGTACCTCACAAGACATCTGCAGCAGCTGGAAAGGCCACAGAAGTACCTCACAAAGAGGATTACTGGCCTCAAACAGATGCCCTACACTGACCATCTCAAAAAACTCCAGCTTTACTCCATAGCATATCACCTACTCCGAGGTGATCTCTGCCTAACATATAAAGCTATGTCAAACCCAGAGCTGTTGGACATGCTACACCTAAAGAATCCCAATCCCTCTGAGCTACACACTCTAGGGACCTAAATCTTGTCACCACAATAAACAGGACATGCTGGAGGGATAGATTCCTGTCCCAGAGACTTCCCATACTCTGGAACAGGCTACCCGTCTATGTCAAGCAAAGTTCTTTTATCACTCTTCAAGAAAAATCTTGATGAGTGGATGGGAAATAGGAAATACACCCCGGGGATCACTTCTGTGTCTCTGCTCGACAGTGGAACAGGAAAATAACTTTCTTGGGTGGTGTAAGCCAGGGAACCTTGTTGGCTAGGCCTACGTAGGCCCTCAAGCTGATAGCCTGGTACCTACCTATGAACCTATGAACCTATAAAATCACCACTTACAATAACATAGCCATCTGCGCACTCATCACAATAACCTAACTAACCAGTACACTGCTGAAATCACCACTTACAATAACATAGCCACCCACACACTCATCACGATAACCTAACTAACCTGTATACTGCTGAAATAACCACTTACAATAAGATGGCCACCCACGCACTCATCACAATGACCTTACTAACCAGTACACTGCTGAAATCACCACTTACAATAACATGGCCACCTGGGCACTCATCACAATAACCTAACTAAACTGTTCAATGCTGAAATCACCACTTACAATAACACAGCCACCTAAGCGCTCATCACGATTACCTAACTAACCAGTACACTGCTGAAATCACCACTTACAATAACATAGCCACCCGTGCACTCATCAAGATAACCTTACTAACCAGTACACTGCATAAATCACCACTTACAATAACATAGCCATCCGTGCACTCATCACGATAACCTAACTAATCTGTACATTGCTGAAATTACCACTTACAATAACATAGCCACCCGAGCACTCATCACGATAACCTAACTAACCTGTACACTGCTGAAATCACCACTTACAATAAGATAGCCACCCACACACTCATCACAATGACCTTACTAACCAGTACACTACTGAAATCACCACTTACAATAACATAGCCATCTACAAGCTCATCTCGATACCCTAACTAACCAGTACACTGCTGAAATCACCACTTACAATAACATAGCCACCCGTGCACTCATCAAGATAACCTTACTAACCAGTACACTGCTGAAATCACCACTTACAATAACATAGCCACCCGTGCACTCATCACGATAACCTAACTAATCTGTACATTGCTGAAATTACCACTTACAATAACATAGCCACCCGTGCACTCATCACGATAACCTAACTAACATGTACATTGCTGGAATCACCAATTACAGTAACATAGGGATCTGTGTGCTCATTATGATAACCTTACTAAGCAGTACACTGCTGAAATCATTGATATTTACACTTCTCTTCCTAATCATCCTTCCTCTGTCCCCAGTAACCCCCAAACACTTGTACTAACTGCCACCTATTACCTTCAATATATTCACAGCCATACCCTATTCCAGCCACACTGACCATCACCTTCACCCCTGCACATACCCTCTCACACTTCTCCCCTAGCATTACTTTTCTCACAATACATCCACTTAACATCAAATCTTCCATCCTCCAAGACAACCCAAACTCTAAGCACATTTTCAAAGTTCTTTAAATTTGCCATTCCTCTAACAGCTGTTATTAACAACCTCCTTATCAGATGCCTTATTGAAGCCAAGCCCCGTCTCACCACACCTTTCATTTCTAACTAGTCAGATTAACAGAAATTTGCTCTTCTTAATTCAGGTAGTGGTAAAAACAAATTTGAACAAATTCACTCCTTTTAAGTTACTCACAGCCCAGATATCCTTGGAATCACTGAATCCTGGGACAAAGCTGACTCCCTCAACCTCTGTTTCTCTCTCTCCCTCTCTCTCTCTCTCTCTCTTTCTCTCTCTCAACTTACTTAACTACAACTACACTTGTAACTGTAGATTTGAATGCAGACACTCAAGATTCACACTACTACACACTAAAAATAAGATGAAACAACCATATTTGCTCAAAACAACTCAAGTATAGACCATGACACAAACTGGACTATTATTCAAATCAGTTTGTCTAATATGGAAAAACTCTATCCTTAACAGATTTCAAACTCCCCATGCAACTCCTAAAAATGTACTCACCCTATCTCAAACATATTCATTCATACCTCATCATCATTCCATTATATTATATTATATTATTAAAATCAGATACTATCAGGAGACTTCAACAGAAACCTCTTTCCTTTAATTTCAGACTCTCCATATTTCCCTTCCAAATATGGCCTTACTCATCTTGTTAACAGCCTTACAAGACCTACCCTACTGCCATATAACAACTCCCTTCTGCACCTAGTAATCATTGATACCCCATCCATCCCTCATAGCATCCCTTCAGGTGCACCCCCATCTATTAATGATCACTGCCCAGTAACCTTTAATCTCCAAGCTCTCAGTGCTAAAACCCCTCCAGTCATTATATTCAGATACAAATCCCAAAAAACATCACAGCCCTTAGGAATGAACTTAAACACACTAACTGGTCACACTTCCTCCAACTTACTGACACCAGTGCCCTAGCTATTTTACATTTTATAAGTTAGCACTAGGCTAACTGCCCTTGTGGACCACTTTAAGCCTAGTCAATTACCCCATTTGAGAATCAAACCCTGCACCTTGTGTCTATAAGGTAAACATTTTAACCATTATGCCAACCTCCCACCTAAATATTTAGAATTTGCAGTATTAGAACCCAAGACCATCTGTATTCCAGCCTTACACTTACACCTGCTGCCACAGGAATATATCTCTTTAAGAGAGTTTCCTCCCAAGAATCTCTCACCTTTTCAAAGGCAACTGCCACCAATGGGTCACCAAAGAACTTAAAGCTCTCTGCAAATTAATAAACAATGTATGGTACAAGTGGAAACAAAACCTCATTCAATAAGTAATAAATATCACTTTGTCAGCCTTAGAAATTATGCCAAAAAGTTACGCATAGGCATAAAGCCCACTCACTTAAGTCTACACAGCAATAACTCTTTCATAAACTTAAGCAATTTTGGAGCCTCATAAACCACAGTTGATGTTGCAATTTCCTTCACATCCAGCCCCCTTAACTCTATGGATTTTCCACAAGAGTTTTCTAGTCCCTCTCACGCATTCCTTTCACACTTACCACACTCTCCCAATGATTTAACACTGTGTACCCCATCTTTAGTCTACAAAAAAATCATCGAAAAAGAATTCTATACTGGTCTACTCCAAATCCCCATTGACTCACTTCCTAGCTCTGACAGCATATACCATAATTTGTCCATCTCTGCCCAGAGCAATTACAATTACCTACTGTAAGTCTTTGCCAATATTTTGCTAGGAATCTGGAAAAAGGTACTAGTTTCACACATCCAAAAGTCTTCAAACCTACCACTACAAAATACTTTTGACATATTTCAGTTCTCCCATGTCTAGGTAATATGTTAGAAAAGCTAGTCTACACTCAGCTGTCTGACAATATTCATAAAAATGTCATATTTACTACCCAACAACATGGATTCTGGTCCAGCACAAGCACTATGACTACCCTTTCTGCATTCATTGCAGGTATCCCACTGAACTTTGACAAAGGGTTGCTCACTGGGACAATCTTACTCTACCTGTCCTAGTAGACCACAGCCTCCCATTAAATTCTTTCATCTCCAATAGCATTAACCAACAATCTTTATCTTGGTTCAATCACTTCTTCCATAACTGGCACTTGAAAGTTAAAATAGTCCTACCTACTCTCTACCCTCTCTCTCTCTCTCTCCCTCCCCTCTTATCATTGGTATCCCCAGTGATCAATCCTTTCACCTTTTCTGTTTACTTCTCTACAATCTCTCAGCTGATTTTCTTCACCTTAACATAAAACTCAGTGGTAATGCCATTGTCATCTACAGAGCAGGCAATAATGCCCAGTCCATTAAACTTGAATCAGAAGATGACTTTAAACAATTTTCCATGCAGCTCACCAATACCCAGTTTATCCTCAATACAAAAAACAAAATGCCATGCTCTTTGGTTCAAAATGCAGACAAGTATTCAATGGCCAAGAGTGTACTGTTCCGTACAAACCCAATGATTCTCAGGGAACAACCACCACCTTGAAACACCTCAGAGTTTAGTTAGACAAAAACCTAGACTTCCACAAACACATAACAAAAATGAAATTTAAAATAAACACTCTGCTATTCTGGGTCTGGAAAATCTTCCACTTCCTATCAGCTGAGGGAAGAGCAACCATTGGAAAGAGAGTCCTCCTTTCCCAACAGAAATATGGACTCCCACATCTCCCCCAAAAATCCAAAAGCCCTTCAGACAATGACGAATAACATTTAAAGGTTTGTTTCTCTTGATCAGTTGGCATAATGATTAAGGTGTTCGCCTTCCATGCACAAGGTACAAGGTTCGATCCTAACCTCTGGCCAATGCCTGTTTGAGGTTCTCATGTTCTTCCTGTGTGTTTGTGGGTTCTTCCCACCTCCAAAAAATATGCTGTTTCCATCTCAAACTCACCAATGAATGGAGCTGTGGGCAGCAGAACAAACTCTACATGGTGCCCTTGAGGGGGGAGGGGAGAAAGAGTTACACAGACCAACCACTTTGGGCATCTACCATGGTGTGCAGTATTCTCAAGATAGGAGAACATGGATCATAGACTGCTCCCCATGGTAGTGCTAGTCACTTGACACTGTAAAACATGGCTTTAGGTGATTTGGTCATGTTAACTGATGTCGCCAAAGGGTTGTGGGTATTTGAAGGTGATATGTGGGCCGAGGACCCGGCCTACTTCAAGCTATGCCAGGGATCAAGGGACTCATGCTAATGGTGGGTAGGGTGCATGTACCTACTACTGGCTGGTTTGGACTTGCCATAAAGCCCAGCAGCCCTGGGTCAATAAGCTACTGGCTGGCCGGTGTCCAGTTGCCCAGCCTGGATTACCTGGGATAGCTCTGTTGAGGGAAAGCTGGATGTAAAACCAATCAACCTGCCAAACATGAACTAACAATTGCTATACTCATAGGTTCACTGATGGGATGCAGCTTAGAAGTGAATGGTATGATGGTACGGAGGAGGCTGGACATCCTATATATCCAAGAGACAAGATGGAAGAGCAGTCCAGCAAAAACACTTTGCTTAGGATCCAGAGTCTACTACTGAGGAGGAGGACAGACTAGAAATGGTGTGGGAATTGTGATGAGAGAGAGGCTTCAGAAGGCAGTGAGGGATATCATCGGAATTAGTGACAGACTCATGGCAATGAGACTCCAGCCTAATGATAGAGCAGTATTCATAATCACAGCCTATGTCCCAAAGCAGGTTTGTGATAGTGAGGAAAAGAATGCATTCATACAGTAGCTGCAGGACCTACTAGATAAAGCAGGACAACATGAATTGGTGTTGATAATGGGTGACTTGAGCGCACATATCAGGACAGAAAGAACAGGATATGATGGCTGCCTGGGTCCACATTGGTGGGGCAACAGGAATAAAAAAGGAGAAGCCATTCTAGACTTCTGTCTGGAAAATGGCTTGAGAGTAGCCAAAGCCTGGCTCAGAAAGAGAGATGAGCACAAGATCCCATATAAGAGTGGCCACCATGCAACTCAGGTAGACTTCCTCCTAGTAAGGAAAGGGCACTGGGGTAGAATGAGTGACTGCAAGGTCCTTCCCAGTGAAACAGTTGGCCCACAGCATAAACCACTGGCTGACAAAATCAGCTGTAAGCAATGGTCAGAGAAGGTTGTAAGATCAACAGAGACCAGGCTGAAGACCTGGAAGTTGACTGGAGAGAAAGCACAACAGTTCATGGAATTATTCAGGGCTCTAGCACCCCAAGAAGAGGAGGAAATATGTAGAGTTGAAGAAGAATGGCAACACCTCAAAACAACATGGGTGAGGACTACAGAACAGATATGTGGCTGAGCCAGGTATGGAAATAAGGTACATAAGGAAAGCTGGTGGTGGAATGCAGTAGGAGGTCATCAAAAGAAAGACATGGTGCAGGAAAAAGTGAGAGGTAAAAAAGATAGACCAGGATAGGAAGGAATACTGGCTGGCTAACAAAGAAGCAAAGAAATGAGTTGAAATAACAAAGAATATGGCATCAGAGGCATTCTACTTGTTTTTTTATTATTTTACTTTTAGGCTAGCATTTATTTTATTTATTTCATTCTATCTTGTTTATTTTTAATTATTAGTTTATTGCTGTGCATATTTTGTAAGTTATTGTACAATGTGTAACTGATAAGCACTTCAATAGATATGAGGGAGGAACAGAAGTTGAGTAGTGCTCTATATAAAGGTGGTCATCACATGCGATGTGGGAGAGAAGGAGGAACACTAACTCAAGGCAGGAGTACGGAAGGGGACTGCCTTAGAACCTTGGGCAAGGATCTTGGTTGTTAAGACAGAAGAAAGGGTAAATACTGTTGACTTGATGCAATGTATTAGCCCCCAAAATGTGTAGAGTGGAAGATGAGATGAAGGAGAAGTAAAGTTGTGAGATAGGAGGAAAACTGTAATACCCATGGGAGATCTGAACTGTCCAGGAGCAGACTGGGAGATTCCAAGTTCTAGGGAAAACATGGATCAGGAATTTATCTTGCAACATGAGGGGATCAACCAACAAGTGCAGGACAGTACTAGAAATTAAGGAATTCTAGATATGGTCCTAACTAAGATGGAAGAGGTCAGGGATGTCCAGGTGAAAGTGCTATCAGCAACAGTGATCACACCACTGTGTGGCTTAGAGTTTGAGGGAAGGGTAAGAACACAAAGACAAAACAGGATGGGGAAAAGACATGCTGTGACACTTTGAGAGGTGGATTATGATGAATGGAGGAAGATGGTCAAAGATGATTTAGAGGTCTAGGAATAAAGGGAGGAAGTAATCAAGCTAGGGGAATGGGTCGGGATATAAGAGTCAAGGCCATAGGCAAGGGTTTCAGGAAGAAGCCAAGAGGCAAAAAAGGGAAAGAAGGTTGCAGAGTTTTACTGCAGATACTGAGAAGTCAGATGTGATAGGCTAATATCATGATTATGATAGATGTGAAATTTGTTTTTAGCAATAGAGAAGAAATCGGTCTGGCAGTTAGAACACAGGAGTAAGACTCTCAGCTGTTACTGAGACCCTCAGCTGTTACTGAGACCCTCAGCTGTTACTGAGACCCTCAGCTGTTAATGAGCTGCTTGTTGTAACTAAAGGTACATGATTTGGTCCCTCCATCGACACTTGCTTAATGTGTAACTCTGACTTAGTCTTACCCCTGAAGAGGGAAATGCATGTCCAGTGGGCTTATCCTCCTGACAAATGCATAAAATAAAAAAAAATTACTATGAAGGAAAAGGAGATGTGATGAAAGAAAGGACTACTGTCAGAAGATATCAGACCATCATAAGAAATGTGTTAACTTAAGTGCAAGCCATGCATTGTGAGTGGTAAGAGGAAGGTTAGGTATCTTTCTAAAGTAATGGAATATGCAAAGAAGAAATGGGCAATGAAAAAAATAAGAAGACGAGTCTGCAATGTCAATTAGGGATGCTGCTGGTATGCCTGAGGAGGTTACAGGGAGTACAGGGCAAAAATGTTCTATAGATATGACTGGGATAAGAAAGTTTAAAGCAGAAGAGGAACAGATGTTATGGAAGGTGACACAAGTAGATGTTTGGAGGGCAGAGGTGTAATTAAGGATGAAGATAATAGGAAAGTTCCAGGATGGGATTGTTTGTCTTAGGAAGCTGATATGTTTTTGTGGCCTTTACTTATGAATGTGCTAGTTGAAATCTTTCATTGTATTCTAGCCAAGGGAGTATATAATTTATTTTAGGTGGGGGGGGGTTGTTTTTTGAGTAAAAGGGGAGGCTGTAGTATATTCTTACCTGGGAGGGTCTACTTGTGTGTTAAATATGGATATGAGACTGATTGTGACATTTCTTAAGAATTAGATTGGCCGGATGGTTACCTAAGGTAATCAGTAGATGTCAAACTTGTCATGGTAAAGAAATACAGCATATCTGATTATCTGAGAATATTATAGGATGTTTCTGACCAGAGACAGAAGAAGTAGGAAAATAGATACAAGTTTTTATTAGGTCAAGAGAAAGTTTCTGGTAATGTTGCACATCGGAAGCTATAGATTAATTTAGATGGATTCTGATAATGTTGCACATGGGAAGCTATAGATTAATTTAGATGGATTCTGATAATGTTGCACATGGGAAGTTATAGATTAATTTAGATGGATTCTGATAAAGTTGCACATGGAAAGTTATAGATTCATTTAGATGGATTCTGATAATGTTGCACATGGGAAGCTATAGATTAATTTAGATGGATTCTGATAATGTTGCACATGGGAAGTTATAGATTAATTTAGATGGATTCTGATAATGTTGCACATGGAAAGTTATAGATTCATTTAGATGGATTATGATAATGTTGCACATGGAAAGTTATAGACTAATTTAAATGTTTGCAGGGTAGTTAAGGAGTTTATACTATTGGATGAAGAAGACAGTTTTGGTTAGTGAAAGGCTGTATACATTCCTTGTAAAGAGTAGTACCATAAGGGTTGCTCATTAAGTACTCTTTTGTAGAGACATATGTGAGCAGATTTGTTAGGGGGTTAGCAAAGAATGTGGATATGAAGTCTATGTATATGGCAGGGATAAAAGGATCACCATTTGTGGCTTAAGAAGACAATGTGTGTGTGTGTGCTTTGGATAACGGAGGAGGTGGTGAGACAACTGACAGTCGGTGCTTTTACTTTTATTTATTTATTTTATTTTCATTTGTTAACCAGGATAGTCCATCTAAACAGAAGCCTGTTTCCAGTACAGACCCATTGAGAATAGCTCCAGAATAGTGCACATATTTTATTGCAGTTTTAGTTAAAATATATTGAGATAGTAATACAAAATGAATAATATAGTAGGTTGTTAATACTGAGTTTGAGAGGTAACTCTGTAATTTATACAAATTAGAACAGAATTTTGAGTATAAAACATAACAGTACAGTTAGTGCTGAACAATGTTTCATTTACCCAACAGGATCAACATTCAACAGTCAGTGTGTCTAGCAGTAACACTGGTATTAAAAATGGTAGGAGTACTGTAGTATTAGTAGTGGTAAGACTAGCAGTATTAGTAGTGCTAGTGGCAGCAGTAGGAGTAGTAGTAGTAGTATTAGTAGTGGTAGGAGTAGTAATACTAGTAGTGGTAGGAGGAGAAGGAGTTTTAGTAGTGGTAGGAGGAAGAGTATTAGCAGTAGTAGTGGTATTTGTAGTAGGAGTAGTGGTAGGAGTAGAAGTACTAGTAATGGGAGGAGTAGGAGGAGTATTAGTAGTGGTAGGAGTTCAATGAGTAGTATTATTAGTAGTGGTAGGAGTAGTAGTACTACTAATAGTAGGAGGAGGAGGAGGATGAGTATTAGTAGTGGTTAGCAGTGGTAGGAGTGGTATTACTAGTAGTGGTAGGAGGAGAAGGAGTATTAGTACTGGTAGGAGGAAGAGTATTATTAGTAGTGGTATTCATAGTAGTAGAAGTAGTGGTAGGAGTAGAAGTATTAGTAATGGGAGGAGTAGGAGGAGTATTAGTGGTGGTAGGAGTACAATGAGTAGTAGTATTAGTAGTGGTAGGAATAGTAGTACTACTAATAGGAGGAGTATTAGTAGGGGTAGGAGTAGTGGTAAGAGTACTAGTAGTATTAGTAGTGCTAGGAATAATATTACTAGTAGTGGCAGGAGGAAGAGTAGTATTAGTACTGGTAGGAGGAAAGTATTAGTACTAGTACGAGTTCTAGTTGTATTAGTAGTGGTAGGAGTAGAGGTAGTAGAGTATAAGTGAATGCAATCTGTAATGGAAGATAAGGGATTTGTGGTGTAATAGGGAAGAGAAGTCCAGTGATGTTTGTTATCTTAGCGTGAGTGGTAGTGGAAAGGGGTTTGAGGGTGGTTAGTGAATGAGAAGAGTAGGAACAGTAGAAAAGTCAAATGAGAGGGGCATGAGGTTAGAAAGAGTTGTAGTGCAAGTTAGAGTTTTGGCTGATGGAAGTAGGTGGGATATTGGATACAAGTGCATACCCTTTTGGTGACTAGATAATATTGTAGCTGTTTAAAAAATAGATTCACTCCTGATTTATGGTAGGATTGCATTCTATTGCTTTGCAATGTGGACACTGTATAAGGGGTCACCTTGTTGATTGTTTGCTTTAGCTACTTTTAAAAGATTTTGTGTCTCTGATCTTATATACCCTATTTAAGTATATATTTGGTTTGTATAGAATCTTGTGAGTAGTTTTTAGTTGAGTAAGCGTTAAATAGTATTGTAGCTCTAGCCATTTTAGTTTTTAAGGGCTATGCAATGATGGGTTTTGTCTGACACATTTGCAGGACATTTTGTAAACTTGTTACATGTTGTCTCAAGCTTATGTGTGTAGGTTTTGGGAATATTAGTGAGGATGCAAGAAGATATGGCTTATAAGAAGAAAGAAAGAAGGAAAGCAAGATAAAGTGACGTGTGAAGGTTTGGGGGAATTAGGGCACGTGAGTGTATCATAGAAAAGATTGAGTTAAAGCATGAAAACAATATTTGGGGCATTTTCTTTTGTAGCTGTGGACAATTGTGTTAATATAACTGAGAATTAGACATTGATGGACCAGTTATCAAACAGGGAGAAGGAAGAAAGTTGTTTTAACTAAATGTTTTAGTTGTTATATTTTTGTATAATCCATGTATTAATATCCATTGCACTGAGAAATTATACCAGTGCAATTTTATTGCATTGAGATTCACATTTAAATCCAGTGAAGGTGTGAATGATGGATAACTCAGTGCCTGAAGATGTAATGGGTATGGTGAAGACAGTGGGCTCCCTACTGAAATGTTGTCAGTCAAAATGCTGATTGCTGACAAGCCAAAAAAAAAAAAGCCCAAAAACACAGGAGAAGAGCGAATGCTGAAAATCGCACTTGTCCTTTTAACTTCTTTTTGCAGGTGTGCAAGGCCCCCATAGCCCACAAACCTGTATATACCAACTCTGAGATTGCCATTCCTCAGAGAAAAGGGAATATTCTGAGAAATAAGATTTCGGACTTAGTATATGTAAATCCAATCTTTTGGCCATTTACTCTTTGTATTTTGGGACTCGATCTAGACGGTTCTAACATTTAAAATGATTACCAAGATAGTGATGATTTTCTTTACTATTTGATTTATTAGATTGGTAGGGATGCGGCAGAACTGGAACCAGGGTATCTGGTGGCATATGCATTTTCCAAATATGGCACTTCCTCTACTCTAACTTGAGGAACAAAACAAAAAAAAGTAATTTCTCAAAGCCGAGGATGAAAAAATGGGCCTCTCAATGTCTTGGACAAAAAAAGTCTTCCCTTAAAACTGAATAAAAAAAAAAAAAAAAAAACTCTTCTGCTGTGCAACTATAACAGACTGCTTGATATAAATGTAACAAGTGACTTGTTACAATTAAATTACCAACCACAAAGCACTTCAGGGCTTTGGCTATATCCACAAAACAGTAACAGCATTCATTTTTTTTTCTCAAAATTTTTTTTTATTTTTCAAATGCATTTGAATGAATTCCATAGTATTTATACATAACATCTTAAATAATGGAGTCTGCATGTTTTCCCCGCTGTCGAGTGACATTTAAAGACATGCGGGTAGGTGCGTGTGTGAATGGGTGTGCCTTCCTTGAAGGTTGGGTGTCGGGCTGGCAACTCGGCACTGTAAAAATCCACTGCCAATCATTAGCGGACCGAAGTTCTGCTGTGGGCGACCCCTAACTGGGAAAAGCCGAAACGCAAGCAACAACAACTAATTACATTAGCCTGACACTATAACAGATCTTACTGTGTACAGTTACTTTATAAGTATGTCCAATCCATTATCAGAGTGTCTGTTCAATTATTGTATAGTGTCAATCAACAATAAGACTTTTCCCCAATGGTTGTTGATAAATGGCTTTGATAAATTCTTAGTTCTTTAATTTTAATTTCCAATAATGCTGTGGTCTTCAGTAGGCTGTAGAAGTCTTCCAAAGTTGGTATTGTGTTTGTATTCTATCTTCTTGTTATACACTTCCTTGAAATTGCAAGTACAGTCCATACTAGGTACATGTTTGACCTATTCAAGTGAGGACCTTTGTTCACATTTAATAATACACGAGCTTTAGTTAAATAAAATGATTCATTAACTAAAGCTTGTAGAAAGTTATTAATACCATTCCAAAATGGCTTAATTTTAACACAATCAAAGAAAATGTGGTTCCAATCTGCATTGTGTACTTGCTCACATCTCCTACATATTCCATTTATGGAATAGCTAATTTTACTGATTCTGTCTGAGGTTAAGAATGCTCTGTGCAAGCATTTCCAATTAAAAACTTTCCAGTATTGTGTAAAGGATGTATATTTTATCGATAGTCAGATATTTACTTTAATATCTTCAGTTAACTGTATTGGGTGTCCTTTTGTTATATATTTCCAATATGAGGTTTTGGGTGTTGTTTTATAGTTTAGCAATATTTTGTAAAATTTTGAAATACTGTTTCCCATGTCAAAGTCAGTATATATGATTTAATTAATATATGTATTTCAGAAATTTAGGTATTTCTTTAAATGAAGAATTGTTAATTATTCTACTTAAATCTTGTGAATATGACAGAATACTCTGTAAAGTTAGCCAGTCCTGTTGTGGAATTTTGTATGTTATTTTTAGTATTTGCATATCTAAAATTTTTAATTATTTGATACATTGGAGTCAACAAACAAATCCTTTCTGTTCCCAGGAATTAATAATTTCTCTATATATTTTATGTGGAAAGTTCTTTGTGACTATAAATGGTGTTAAAAGATCAAACAAGATTTTTAAATCTATATTTGCATTAATACTTTTCCTAAATGAGTTAATGTAATAATTAATCATATGAGGTTTAGTGGGTTTAGTTATGTTATATTGCATACTAATACATATGTGCCATGGCAAATTCTTTTTATCTGTTATTTAAAAATTTTTTTTGTAAATCAATTTCATTTATTGATATTACAGTTGGTAATTATTTCCAATTTGCAGAGTAATTTGGACTTATCCAGTCTGAGATTGTTTTAGATATTGATACTTTTATATGTTTCTATATTAGGAAAGTTTAATCCTCTCTGTTTCCATAGTCTGATATGATGTATTAAAGCTATTCTGTTTCTTTTGGGAAACCATAAAATTGTATTAGGCATGAATTTATTTCTTTAAGTATATTCCTTTCTGGTAACAGTTGTATTGCCAAGGCTATATATAGGATCTTGGGCAGTAAAACCATTTTTATTAACTGTAGTCTATCTTCAAATCCTAATATTATTTTGTTTCATTTTTCCACAGAGATTTTAATTGTATTGATGATATTATTGTAGTTTTTGAGACTAGTTCATTATTATCCTTGCATAACTCAATTGCTAGATATTTTAAGGTAGATTCTTGTTTCCCTATGATGTGATCCCCCTTAGTCTGCAGTTCTTTTTTTTATTTAAAAATAAAAATTTTGATTTTGATTTATTGAAATAGAGTCCTGAAGTCATGTGAAATTTGTCAATTAATATATCTAATTCTTCTAATTTCTCTCTTAATCTCTTTTGTATGATACTGTTATTAATATGTCATCAGCAAATAGCATTACTTTAGAATTTTATTGTTCATAAACATCTATTCCTTTGATTTTTATATTGTTTATATTGTTATGAATTGAATCTGCCAATATTTCAATAGCCAGAGCAAATAGAATCGGTGACATGGGGCATCCTTGTTTAGTGCCTTTTGTTATATGCATAGATTCAGAGGTAAAAGGACCTAACTTGACATACGCTAAATTATTTGTGTATGTATGTATGTATGTGTATATATATATATATATATATATATATATATATATATATATATATATATATATATATTCTTTAGGAGATGAACAAAGGATGCAGGAAATTCAAATAGCATTAGGATTTTGAATAAATAGTCCCAATTTAGGGAATCAATGGCTTTCTGTATATCTAAGCCGATTATGAGTGTTTCTTTATTTTCTTTATTAACATAATCTATGAGAGAAATTATCCTTTTAATATTGTCATGTGTGTGTCTATGATATATAAATCAAGTTTGATCATTATTTATTGTTTTGGATGGTGGTATTTTTATTCTGTTAGTTAATATTGTCATTAATATCTTATAGTCATTATTTAATAATGATATAGGTCTATATGAGGTAAAGGACAGCCATGGGGGTGCAGCGGTTAGCATTGCTGCCTCACAGCAAGAGGTTATCCGGTTTGATCTTCAGTTGGGGCGCCTTCTGTATGGAATCTGCATGTCCTCCCTGTGGTTGTGTGGGTTTCCTCCGGGTGCTCCGGTTTCCTCCCACATCCCAAAAACATGCTGTAGGTGGATTGGATACTCTAAATTGGCCCTAGGTGTGAGTGCGTGCATGTGTGTGTCTTCCGTAGAAGGTTGGGCACCGGGCTGGCAACTCAACACCATAAAACTCCACTGCCAATCATGAGTGGACAGGTGATCCGCTGTGGCGACCCCTAACCGGGAAATCTGAAAGAAGTAGTAGAAGAAGATAGGTCTATATGAGGTACAGAGGTTTGGGGATTTGTTTTCCTTTAGGATTGGTGTGAGTAAGGAATATCTCAGATAGGGTGGTATTAAAGCTTGTGACTGAATTTCTAATAGAGTTTTATGGAAGAGGGATAGTATCTTTGAAGGAAAAAGTTTATATATGTCCATAATTATTCCATCTATACCTGGGGTTTTATTATTTTAACCCTCTTTTATTGTATCTGTAATTTCTTTGTAGGATATGGGTGCTTGCAGATCTAATTTTAATTTTTCTGTTTTTTTTTATATTAGAACATTTTTCATCTAGATTTACTTGATCGATATGTATATTTTCTTTTTGGAAATGTTCCATATAGTGATTTCTATAGGCATCAAGAATGTCACCTATATCTGAGACATTTTTCCCTTTCATTTTATGGAAGATACTTTTAATGTTATTAGCCTTTGATTATATTTTGATTCTTGTGGATAAATTATGTAGATATCTGGGAGAAGTGGCCAAGGTATTAATTTTTAGTTTTTCTAAAGCTAACTAGTTTTATATGTTAGAATTTTGTTTTGTTTATTGTTTAATACTTCTACTTTCTTTTTCATCTCCAAATGATTTTGATTTTTTTCAGCTTTTACTGACAAAAGTTTGGATCGTAGCTCTAATAATTCAGAATCCCAGTCTCTAATTTTTTTATACCAAGTTAGGGCTTTACCATATGTGTAATCTTTTAATGAATCCCATATTATTTTATTTATCTATGTGGTGTAATTAATATCCAAGAAGAACTGTAATTCAGATAATAACCAGGGTTTGAACTCTTTAATTTTAGTTATATATGCTGGAATTCTGGAGTTAAAGATTAATGGTTTGTACCCATTTTGAAGTTTTAGAATCAATGAATTGTGGTCTGAAAGGGGGCAGGAAGTGATTGAGAAATTAATGATTTGCAAGTGTAAGTCATGGGCAGCAAATATTTTATCTATTCTAGTTTGGGTACCAAATCTGTGATCTTGATGGGAAAACAACAATGATTTATCTTCTTTAAATATGAAATTATCTACAAGATGAAATGATTGTACCCACTTGTTTAAAGCTTTTGGTACAGCAGATGCATGCAGCAGTCTTTTATTTGTAGTTTCAGAAATATCAAATATACAGTTAAAATCTCTTCCTAATATTAAGTTGCCTTTATAATTATTGGAAATGAAATCCAAGTGCTTTTAACAGTTCCTGTTTTAATGCCTGGGAACCAGTATAGATTGGCTAGTATCCATATTCTGTTATTATATTTAACTATTACTAATGCCATAAGGCCTTCTTTATCTTCATACTTATAAATGATTTCTGGGTTAATCACATTTGTTTTCCATAAAATTGTTACCCCTTTTGTTTTTGTCTTATAAGTGGATTGTGCCAATATCATATATTTCTTAGAATTCCATTTGTAATTGTCATTTGTTTTGAAATGAGTTTCTTGAAGGAAGACAATTTGTGCTTTGTTCAATTTTAAATATTTCAGTAGATTTGATCTCTTGCTAGGATTGTTTAAGCCATTGGTATTTAAAGATAATAAAGTTAAATCCATCTTAGGTTATTTAGACTATGTATTTTTTTTTTGTTTTATTGTGACTATTAAACATTTCCTCTGATAACTATAAAGTATATGTTTGAGTTTTTAAAGGAAATTATCAATTTTATACTTTGAGTGTTTACCAATAAAGTAATGTTTTGGTCAGGCATACTAAAAATGTTTTTGTGAAATAAATTTAAATTAATAAATGTTAATAAAACTAAGATCTGCACTAACCATGGAATGAAAATCATTCCTAAGCTGATGGATAAAGCTAGGTCCATCAGATTATCACTCATACCTTGACAATCCAGAACATCTGACCTCCATAAATTGAATTATCATATGGAGAATATTTGTAATAGGAATAAGCAATATTTATATTATTTTGAACATATATAGTACTATTGTAGATTAGACAGAATATCTACTTATTGTATAAGCAATTAATATTTACATGAAAGATAGATGACACGCAATTCAAGCATAGTAAAGTAGGCTGTATCATATATAAAATCACAGTAAAAGATTATAGCACACAGTTATTTAACATATTCACCCTTATTGATGAAGTCTTTCAATACTTATTACTTAATATAAATAGATGGTTTTAATATTTATACCTACTGTTTATAATACAATGTATTTTACTGGATATATCAGAAGTTATATTTCATTGTTTGCCAGCATTTAAGTAATCACTTTGTTTGTTGGTAACTTACTTAAGCATCAAGTTTGTTTTATGTGAACATTGATGAAAGTTAGTGCATTTTAATTATCAGTGCATCCCTCTTCCCCTCATTTTCTACACATAAGGATTTTCATATCTGTCATTTCTTATTATAAAATGAGTGAAATTATAGGTTAAAAACAACAAATTCACTTATTGTGATTAATGATTACAAGTTCCCTTTCCATATTCATAAATTGCCATTTTATGGCATATACTGAAAGTTTTTAGATTTAAATGGCAACATTCTATTTTGTATAATCAGCAAAGGTTAAACTGAGTGATTATTGTCAATTTAATACTATCTGTTCAGAATGTGATTGTTACATTCTGTGACATTCCTAGTTCAGGCTTCTATTGTTTCCCTTGAACAACTGTGTCAGTTTGATGTCATGTACAAAACATTAGTTACCATGGTAACAGCTTAAGTATTATGTATGATCAAGATGGGTTACAAAACCACAATTCAAGTTAAAGCAATTATATGACTTGTTATGCACATTTACTTATATGAGAAAAATCATCATGCTTCCCCTTGATGTTCAATATAGTGTATGTTATTTATGGCAAGTTAAGACAGTAGTGTTATTATACACAAGCCCATGTTATTAAACTGAGTATCTATCGTCAATTTAATACTATTTGTTCAGAATATGATTGTTACATTCTGTGACATTTCAAGTTTAGGCTTCTATTATTTCTCTTGAGCAACCTTGTCAGTTTGATGTCATGTATAAACATTAGTTACCTTGGTAACCGCTTAAATATTATATATGGTCAAGATGGTTTACAAAAACTGCAATTCAAGTTAAAGGAATTACATGACTTTTTATCCATATTTACTTATATAAGAAAATCATCATGCTTCCCCTTGATGTTCAATGTAGTGTATGTCAAGACAGTAGTGTTATTATACACAAGCAACAATGAAAAAACTCCTGCAAGTACGGCAGGTACATGGCCCTAAAATTACCAAGGCCACAAAAATTAAACAGGCCAGCACTCATAGGCAACAGGTGTACACAAGCAAAATGTAATTTATTAAAGCATATTAAAGCAAAACAGACTGGTTTCAGCTCAGTTATTAAGCTTTCCTCAGTGTAAAGTCAAATCACAAAGACAAGCCTTTTATGCTTAATAATCATCACATGATAAAGACAGAATCCCCATGATTGGTTGGTTATAAATGTTCATTAAGTTCTGGGGGGAATAACCCTCCCAGCTTAAATATCCATTTTTTTCTTTTTTATTAAGCATATCATGCCATCCAATTTTATTAGCCCAGTCCCCACTTATCCTGTCAATAATGGTGAACCTAAAATATGCAGTGGCATGAGTCAAGGAGTGTTTATATAATGCGTTACTGGGTTTCTTTAGTCTAATATCACTAAGATGCTCAGATATTCTTACCCTAACAGGGCAAGAGGTATGTCCGATATAAAAAGCAGAACACGTACTGGTAGCTAGATAAACAACCCAATCAGTTCTGCAGTTGGCCAAAAATCTAATATCAAAAACCTGCCCAGTGTTTTTGCTAGTAAACTGTTTGGACTTGGCCACTCTAACACAGTGTACACAATATCCATATGGAAAGCATCCCTGCAACAAATCACCAGTTAACGTAGTCTGTGATGGTACTCTCAGAGTTGTCCTGTGTTTATAATGGTTAAAATAGGATCCCATGGTTTTACCCCTACGGTATGAAAAATAACATTTATCTTTTAAGAATGTATATAATCTTACCATCCGCCATTAATATATTCCAATGTTTGTTCACAATGTCTAACAAAAGATTGGTATTACGTCCGTAGGTGGTAACCAATCTAAGTTCAGATGTTCCTGATTCCTATTTATCTTTATATATCAAAAGAAGATTTCTATTAATAGAAGATGCAAAGTTGCTAGCTGAAAGTATCGTACCTATCTTATACCGATGGGATTTGAACCTATTAATAAGGTCCAACTTGTAGCTTTCATATTTCTGAGGACGGGAGCAAATATGTCTAATTCTCAAAAATTGTGATTTCGGAATGTTGCGTGTAACATGGGGTGAGTGGAAGCTGGAAGCATGTAGTAACGAGTTGTACTGTGGATACTTGTGGAAAAGCTGGGTGTCAAGTGTGTGATCTAAATTTCTTGTGATAAAAACATCCAAGAAAGTGATTTGATGAAAATCATAACCAACAGTAAACTGGATCCCCCACTTATTACCATTGATATATTCCATATATTTACCCAAGTATTCCTCATCAGCTTTCCAAATCATCCAGCAATCATCCAGGTAGCGTCTCCACATAACAATTTCCCAAAGGTAAAGATTATGAGATACATCATATATCAACTGCTCTTCCATATAGGCCATAAATAGGTTGACATATATTGGGGCAAAAGACGCCCCTATAGCCGTACCCTGAACCTGCCAGAAACACTTTCCCTGATAATAAAAAGTGTTCTTGGTAAGAACATGTTCGGCCAGGACAATAAAGATAATGTTCTAGGGCCAACAGACCCGACCAATGGGGAATATTGGTATATAGAGATTCTACATCAAGGGTGCACAACAACCACCCTGGTTCAAGTTGAATATCCGATATTAGCTTCAAAAATTCAGTAGTGTCCTGACTACGTGCTATGACATATCTGAGAAGTGGTCGAAGATGTATGGTTAGAAACTGTGACAAAGGTTCAGAAACCTATACACACCCAGAAACAATTGGTCTTCCTGGGGGGTCCTGTAGATTCTTATGTATTTTTTATAGCAAATATAGAACTTAATGCATAGGATCAGGGACAATAAGATGATACATAGTAGATTGGGAAATAATCCCTACATCCTTAGCCAACAAAAGGTACTTCTCAATTTCCTGTTTAAATCTTGGACTAGGGTCCAAGGGCATATACATATAGTACCTGCCATTGTTCAATTGTCTCTTGGCCTCTGTATCATATTTACACCAGTCCATTACTACTATTGCACCCCCTTTATCAGTGGGTAGAATAACCAAATCACGATTACATTGTACATCATAAATAATTTGTTGTTCATTTCTAGAAAGATTATGTGATTTGCTATAAAACTCCTGTGATTGAAAATGTAGATCTTTGAGAACCGTATGTTAAAATAAATAAACTGAATGGTGCATAGGTGGCATGAATATGGACTTGCGAAATCTGAAACATTCAGAATCAACAGTATTAGGACTAGAATCAAAATATAGTCTAAGACTAAGTAAACGGCAAAAGTCTATAATGTCTTTTGCTAAAGAATCTTCCGAAACATAAAATGCTCTTACAAAGTTGAGTCCTTTATTTAAAAGCTGTGTTTCAGCTTGTGTCAATGACTGTGAAGAGATATTCAAGACATTAGTACAATCATTTACTTGTTTGTCATCACTTTCAGTAGGGTCTCTACATTTTTGATGCCCCTGATGTTTTCTCCCTCCCCTCCGTACCCTGCCCTAAAGGAGTATATGAATTCCTGTGTTTTGGGGCTGGGGGCACTGCAGTATATGATGTTTCAGAATCTGTCATAGAGGATGAATCCTCAGCAGAGGTCCCACTCACAGAACTGGGGGTCCTCTTCAGAATAGACCTAGGTCTCTTTCCTTTTGAAAATTTTCTATCCACATTGGCAAATTTAACATTCTTGTTGGGGCCAAAAGGTTTTCCCTGGTCATGATCACCCTTATCCTGTTGAAATGTTTTCATCTTCCTATCTCTCAGTTGTTCCTCTACAGTAAGTAACTCTTTACTGAGCAGATTTAAACAATTAGTATAGCAGGTCTGTCCTTCAAATTGTCGGGTATCTTCATACAAAGAAGCTACCTCTATACTATTTGCATCAATCAAATGGTCATAATGAGCAACCAGGGTATACACAAAACCCATAGCTGCTTTTTGTTGAATTTGAGCCCACTGTTCTAACAATAACTCATCTGGATGAGATACAAATGGTTGGATACGGACCCTGAGCCCCCTAGGGGAAATGCCTTTTATCTGATATGCTTTAAATAATCTTTTATTTTATTTTGTGGACATTAGTCCACAAAATTCTCATGCTCTTCATTAATTGTTCAAACAATTTTGAACAAGTGTGGTGCGGCTCAACCCTATCCCCCATATCACTCTGGTGCCCACTAGGTCCAAGACCAAAAACCCCCAAGACATCCCTTTCAGCAGACAAACCCTTTATCAAAGATGTAAGATCCATGGTAGAGTAATATATTGATATGTCAATATATATTTTTTTCTTGATAATATCCAGTGTGCCCAACACATGTTACACCAACAAACTCAATATTATTAACCTCTTATTAATATTATTATTCACTTGAGGCAAAATTTACCTCAATAGAATTCAATAAACATACAATTCAGACTGTGAATGAATCAATAAGCAAGAGGGCAGGCACATAACATATAACCCACACTGGGGTTTATATTCTTAATATTAAGTTTGGTTCACTGCCAACTATACCCAAATTAGGACTATCACCAAACATGACCAACCTTAGATCAATGTATAAATAACATACATAATATTGGGGGGCAATAATAGCCAATGCGTAGATGTTATATGACTAAATTCGGGCACTAAAGAATAATGATACCAAATTAAAAAAGAAAAAAGAAGTCCCTTGTATGTCCGGCTAGGATCACCTGCACTAACAATTCGAATAATCCAACCCATGGTGAACCAATATAGCCCTGGCATACAATAAGGCCTATCAAAAAAGCCATCCATCAGTAATTAGGACTTTCCATTGCATGCATTACTACATCCCCCAAATACACATATGTATTCAAGAACACAGTGATCTCTATGGCCCCAGAAGGCTAAAAAAAGGGATAAGGTTAGCACGAAAACCAAACGTCATAAACCAGAAAGACTGATATATAATCAAAATCTGCGCCATCCCACAAGCAAATTGACCCTCATACATTTCCTTCATTAAAGTCAAAAATAGTATCATTGGTCAAACACTTGTTCCATGGCAAAATGGAAAAATAGGATATGTCTACAAATATTCAAAATTCAGATGTCAATATATAGAAGGCAGGTATTAAACTAAGCTAGAATTGGACTCTTAACCCAGCCTACCTAAAGTCAAGCTGCTAATACAAACAAATACACATTACTTTAAAGCATACAATTATGGCTAGAAGGAGGTGAAAACAGTATTTAGCATGATAAACAAAAAGTTGTCAAGATATTCATGCATATTCAAAAAACAATCGCCATCATTCTAAACAACTATGTCACAGATCATGTTACCCATAGATATAGCCATACAATATAATATCATAGATATGATCATTTGTGCAGTTAAATCTTATATTTTAACATACAGTCTCATCCAAAAATAGTAGCCCAAAGGCAATACTAGATGAACTAAAACACAATACCCAGGCCCAACAGTTCAGAAAGAACCACGTTGTTGTTGTCTTTCGGCTTTTCCCAGTTAGGGGTCACCACAGCGGAACTCCGGTCTGCTAATGATTGGCAGTAGATGTTCACGAATGCCAAGGTGCCAGCTTGACGTTCAACCTTCAACGAAGGCATGCCCATTTACGCATGTCTTTCAAACGCCCACCCAACCACGGGGAGGACATGCAGACTCCACACAGAAGGCACTCCCCGCACTCCAGCTGAGAATCAAATGGGAGAACCTCTTGCTCTGAGGCAACAACGCTACCGCTGCACCACCACGAAAGTTAATAAGTTGAATGATAAGAATATGTTCAAAACAGTCCAAAGTAAGAGCCAACTGTAGTACGATCGGTAATTTGCAAATTAAGTGGCAATAATTATGTTTAAATGCCACACCAAACATGCTAGAATATTATACATAAATAATGAAAAAAACATAATCTCTCCAAATAAAAGTCCCAACTACAGTCATGAAACTCCAGTACACAGAGGGAAGCTTACCGGCAGTTTGTTCCTGAGTACCATAGCTGAACAGTTCCAACCTTTACAATGTTGAAAGAACAGGAATGGAGTTTCATGACTTTATTTGGGACTTTTTAAAAACTTAGAAAATTGCTAGAATAACAAATTTTACATAAGGATACATTTTCCTAAATATGTGAAGTCTGAAACTCAAATGAATGTCATTATTTAGTGACTGCAGTCTTCAGTGATTTGCAGAAAGCTACAGATTTTATGAGGACCAGACCAAAATTATGAGGCAAAAACCTGGATATCCTTGAAATTCCAGACAATTAGAGGTGTGACTATAGATAAAATGTAAACTGAACTGGATTACTCAGAAGTATGATGGAATAAAAGTTAGTAAATAATGTGAGAATGTAGTACAGAGGTAGGTAAACTAAGCAGAGAATGTTCCAGATAGTCAATACTGTAGGGCAAAGGAAGAGGTGGAAAATAGAAGGAATGAAGGTCTTAAGTTAAGATTAGAAAAGGAGTTAGTGGTAGGAGGGATAAATGGGGTGTCAGTTAAGGGTACATAAGGAACGCTAGTGGCCCAGTGGAGAGGAAAACAAAGTCAAATTAGTAATGGGATGGGTAACTATTTGAAACGTCGGGACCCCCCCCCCTACAGCGAGTCCCAAAACATGGACACTGATGGCTGAAAAAGTGGACTTATGTATATTAAGTCCAAGATGACCATTTCCCAGAATATTCCCTTTTCAATATGGTATGGAAATCTCAGAATTGGTAGATATGTCTGGGATGTGGGGGGCTTGGGCCCTGCAAAAAAGAAGTTTAAAGGGGAAGAGCAATTTTTGAGATTCACTCTTCTCCTGTAGTTTCAGTCTTTTTTTCTTTTTTTTTTTTTTTTGCTTGCCAGGACTTGACATGTCAAATGTCAACATTTTAATAGAGAGTCAATGAGATGGGCGCAAAATGTAAGAGCGAGAGTTACGCAAGAAGGAGTAAAGTACCAAATGTCTCTTTCTACTTACACCTTCTCCCACTCGAGGTGCACCACCCTAGCCTTCCCTACTGTCACATCCTGTTGGCTGTCTGTGAACACTTTCAACTTTTTCCTGGACACATCCTACAAGCTAGCCGCACTGTTGGCCACACCTGACTCCCTCTCTTCTGAGTCTTTTCAGTCTTGTCCTTCTGCTACACTACTCTCCTCTTCCTTCTGCTACACTTCTCTCCTCTCCTCTTCATTCTGCTATACTTCTCACCTTTCCCCTTCCTTCTGCTACACTTCTCTCCTCTTCCTTCTGCTACACTTCTCTCCTTTCCTCTTTCTTCTGCTACACTTCTCTCCTCTCCTCTTCCTTCTGCTACACTTCTCTCCTCTTCTCTTCCTTCTGCTACACTTCTCTCCTCTCCCCTTCCTTCTGCTACACTTCTCTCCTCTTCTCTTCCTTCTGCTACACTTCTCTCCTTTCCTCTTCCTTCTGCTACACTTCTCTCCTCTTCTCTTCCTTCTGCTACACTTCTCTCCTCTTCTCTTCCTTCTGCTACACTTCTCTCCTCTCCTCTTCCTTCTGCTACACTTCTCTCCTCTCCTCTTCCTTCTGCTACACTTCTCTCCTTTCCTCTTCCTTCTGCTACACTTCTCTCCTTTCCTCTTCCTTCTGCTACACTTCTCTCCTTTCCTCTTCCTTCTGCTACACTTCTCTCCTCTCCTCTTCCTTCTGCTACACTTCTCTCCTCTTCTCTTCCTTCTGCTACACTTCTCTCCTCTTCTCTTCCTTCTGCTACACTTCTCTCCTCTCCTCTTCCTTCTGCTACACTTCTCTCCTCTTCTCTTCCTTCTGCTACACTTCTCTCCTTTCCTCTTCCTTCTGCTACACTTCTCTCCTTTCCTCTTCCTTCTGCTACACTTCTCTCCTCTTCTCTTCCTTCTGCTACACTTCTCTCCTCTCCTCTTCCTTCTGCTACACTTCTCTCCTCTTCTCTTCCTTCTGCTACACTTCTCTCCTTTCCTCTTCCTTCTGCTACACTTCTCTCCTTTCCTCTTCCTTCTGCTACACTTCTCTCCTCTTCTCTTCCTTCTGCTACACTTCTCTCCTCTCCTCTTCCTTCTGCTACACTTCTCTCCTCTTCTCTTCCTTCTGCTACACTTCTCTCCTCTCCTCTTCCTTCTGCTACACTTCTCTCCTTTCCTCTTCCTTCTGCTACACTTCTTACCTTTCCTCTTCCTTCTGCTACACTTCTCTCCTTTCCTCTTCCTTCTGCTACATTTCGCTCCTTTCCTCTTCCTTCTGCTACACTTCTCTCCTCTCCTCTTCCTTCTGCTACACTTCTCTCCTTTCCTCTTCCTTCTGCTACACTTCTCACCTTTCCCCTTCCTGTTGATCATGCTTCTGCTCTGCACCAATAAGAAAATCCCTTTCTTGCTCATTTTATCTGCTATATTCCCCTCCCATTTCCTACCTCTCGTCATCACTTGTCACCTACCTGCCTTCCTTGGCTTGGATCATGTCTGCCATTCCCTACCTGGTTCCATTTTGCACCTCATTGCCCACTCTGGTATAGTCCTTACTCCACCTTGCACACCTGAGTCACATTATCTATATCATCCTTCTTCTACTTCCTGTCTTCTCTTTTTTCTGCCCGCACCCTACCTCTAATGTCCAGTATAATCATCCTGAGCTCTCGGCTCTCACCAAGTCTTCCTATCCCAATGCACAGGTGCCTTCATGGGTCCTTCATCTGAATCAAATCCATCTGATGTACTATCCACTATAGAGCCTATGTATACAAAGCAATTGTAATATGGCCAATCACACTTTAACATATGCTTAACCAAATGTTCATTTGACAGGAAAGCCCTTACCAATGGCCCTAATGCTGTAACAATAAATAAACAAAGAGATGGTAAAACAAAGTTAGGAGTAGAAGTGTACATAATTCCATGCTTAACACAGACATCTAGACAAGCATTTGGTTTTGTAAGGGAAAACATGGGAAAATATATCTGTACAGATAAAGAAACTGGACATAAGTACCAAGCCTTGAAAGTAAAGCATGACATTTAATTAAAAAGCAGGCAGGAAGATGTTTACGTTTATAGAATATGTGGGCTTAGCATATCAGTTCAAAGGTATGTTCATGACTGTTTTATTTCCACTTCTCTCTCCTACATTATTGAAATAAATAGCATAGGAACCCTTTTAAAATGTGCTGATAACTTGTTTACTAGACAGTAAACAGAAACATAATATTCACTTTAAACCTAGTATGTTTTTAGGACATGTTTAGGAAATGAAGCCAGTTCATTGTGTCATTGCCAGACAACATACTTAACAAAGATAGTATTTCAATTAAAAAATAACCCTTACATAGTGAGCTTACTTATGTAAATGTCACTCGACAGCTGCCAAGAATTATAGCTAAGTTTCTATCTGGATTCTATCACTAGGCTATTTTAAGAAGGAGACAAACGGCTTGTACTGTCTACCATAGATTAATGAAACCATGTGTTTCTTTTCAGAATCCACAGACTTATTTTCTTAAGAGTCCTTAACACATCCTTGTTTATTCCCATGTGGTGGTGGCGCTGCGGTAGCGTCATCGCCTCACAGTAAGACGTTGTCCTGTTCGAGTTTCAGCTAAAGCGTCTTCTGTGTGAAGACATATGTGAATGGGCGTACCTTCGTTGAAGGTTGTGCATCAGAGCTGGCAACTCAGCATGTAAAAATCTACTGCCAATCATTAGCGGACCGGAGTTCTGCTGTGGTGACCCATAACTGGGAAAAGCCGAAAGACAACCATTGAACATGGCAGATCAATCATGTAAAAGATCAGATGTAAATATCAAGCTAACATAATATAAAATCCTAAATATTATTTACTCTTGGTCCAAGCATTTTTATATCCTGATGCACTCAGTGTATTGGATCTCAGACTACATTATTTATTGAATACGGGACTTAGAGCTCTGACCTTTGAAGTGCTAATTTTGTACTTCACACTGTGCCCCATTCTTTTCACTCATGTAATGACATCAGTGCTTCACGTACAAAGGAATGCTACATCAAGTTTCTGTACTGTTGTCCTGTCTTGTTCCAGACTGTTGTGAAATCATCTTATGAATTCCACATGTACTTTTGACTCAAGCAATACATTGTGCGGCTCGTACACCCTCTACACAAAGCATTATTTTCTCATGTCTGAGTATCATCTCTACTAGCCGTGCTACCCTACTTTTCTTCATCTTCAAATGCACCCTTTCTACTTGTTCCCCAAAACGGGACGTCTCCAGGTCATGTCACTCCTGTTCTCTACTTGCTTGTGCATGAATTCACATTTTAAGTGTCTCTTCTTAACTCAGCATCGCTATTCTATACAAAATGTTAGATTCTGAGCGATGAGATGATTCTCTTTTTTCTTCGTGGCCCTTATAACTGTTTGTTCAGATATGAGTTAAAAATCGTCACGTGCTGGAATGATGATTGACTTATGAATTCCTTGAACCAACTCCTTGTGCTATGAACTAGGCTGATTTATTGCCCTTCACTACTGTCCCTTCACATTGTATACTGCTGTAGCATTATCTCCTCTTTATTCTGAGAAGAAAAACTTTGTGTCCACACAAAATATTTGTTTAAGATATACCGTAAATATGCAAGCAAACAAAGCCATCTTTATAGGACTGTGGTTGAACCCTATGACCTGAATCCTTGGAATGTATATCTGATGGGGGCTCCTCTGGACTCTCTGATAGATGGCCCCTTGAAAATATTAGTAGGAAGGCAGTGTTCCTGAGGACCATTGTCAATATATTAATCAAATTACAGGAACTCTTTTGATATTGTTCTTGCACTGCATTGTTCAATGATAAGCTATAACTAGCTGATGCATTAAATGACAGATACAAAATGACTTTAAGTAATAAATTATGAAATAAATGCAGCCAGAAGTGGATTTTCCTCAGCTGGTTTCTTAATTTCATAAGTCAAATGGTCACTGCCCCCCCCCCCCCAAACAGGAAAAGGCTACCAATTTTAAAGTGCTTTGTAATCTAAGGGTTCAAGGTTGTCTAGATTAACATCTGGACCTTTTAAAAGATGTCAGGTTCACAGATTCTAACTCTTCTTGTTGTGGTATGCCAAATCAGGATGAACCCCAATTCAAGCAGGATGTTTCTTGATTTGTATGTGACCTGAACTTTCAACAGAATGATGGAAAGCATATTTCTTGTATGGTGAGATGTTTTGGACTTTTGTGCAGGTCATGAGCTGACCCTAATGACCATAATGAGTATGATAAATGAAGACAAAGATGCTGCTCATATGGACATGTCTTCCTTGAGCAAGCAAGACTGCATTAAAGTGCTCCATCTTCTGTTTCCTACAGTCCTTTGAGAGGTGACCTCTGGACAACATACAGTCCTGTGTGACCTTCTACATGTCTGCAAAACTAATAAAACCATAAACACCTACTCAAGAGATCGCAACTTCCACTGAAATACAAATAGGACCTGCTGGCAAGATAGATGTATGGCATACTATCAACTCTCCAGATATTTGCAGAATGTCCAGATTTTATTGTCATATTTTTGGTGTGACCCTCATAAAATCTGTGGTTTTCTGGCAAATCACTTAGGACTGAAGTCACTTAATAATGACATATATTTGAGTTATATACTTCATATCCTTCAGAAAATGCACGCTGACACAAATCTTGCTATTCTAGCAACTTTCTAGGTTTATAAGAGTGATATTCGAAATCTGTCCAGAGTTTTGGGCTTTTGTTCCCCAATTATTTTAGGTTTTGTCTATATTTCTTGCACTAAGAAGTTGAGAGGTATTATATGTCCCTAAGAATCCTACTTTTGTGGAACAGACTTTCTTTGAATATAAAGTAGACAGATATATAGATAGATAGATAGATAGATAGATAGATAGATAGATAGACAGACAAATAGATAGATAGATAGATAGATAGATAGATAGATAGATAGACAGATAGATAGAGAGATAGACAGATAGATAGACAGATAGATAGACAGACAGACAGACAGACAGACAGACAGACAGATAGATAGATAGATAGATAGATAGATAGATAGATAGATAGATAGATAGATAGATAGATAGATAGATAGATAGATAGATAGACAGACAGACAGACAGACAGATAGACAGACAGACAGATAGATAGATAGATAGATAGACAGACAGATAGATAGGCAGACAGACAGACAGACAGATAGATAGATAGATAGATAGATAGATAGATAGACAGATAGATACAAAGTAGCTGAAGGACCCTCTTGAAGCATAACCTGGATGAATGGATGGGTAATCATAAATGCACTTTGGGTCTGGCCCTCTCAAACCTTCATTGGAATGAGTGGTAACTATGTGTAAATTAGTCATGTAAATTGGTACCTACAATTTGGGGTATTGTGACTGGGCTACTAACAGCTTACTTTTAACCTATGGACCTATAAGTCTACTTTTTATCCAAGCAGTCAAAGCTTAAATGTCCATGATCAACTTTGTGCTCATCTGACGAGACCTGAGGCCATATATTTGGGTTACCTGGGAGAAAAGTGATGCATATCTGTCAAATTACATTAGAACCCACAGGCAGACTCCAGTCTGATAAAGTTTGACTTCCAGATAATGCTAACATGCGGTTGTCCTGGTTCATCTGGGGTATACTGGTTGGGCAAGAAAAATGCAGTAACAGTGGTCGCTAAAGTGAACTATGAAGTAAAACTGCTAGAACATGGAATGAGTTAGGATAAACCATGAAGAAGGCATATCAAGTATTATCAGACATGTTCTGCTAAAGCATTCAATATCATGAAAAGAGGAAGGTAAGACCCCACCTAGGTTGTGGTAAGCAAGATCCAGGAAGGGATGACAACTACTATGGAGATTCTGAGAAGTGTAAAGAACAGTCCGAGCAGTCCTTAAGCTAGTGGAGATGTCTTTTTAGGAGACAATATTAAAATCTCAGCTGGATTGAGTTCCTTTACTATAGCTGAAGTCAGTGAATTTCAAAGTAGTATCTGCAAAGGTAAGCCTTCAGGAGTGGATGAAAATTCTGAAGGCAGGGTTCATTATTAGGGCAGCATGGCTAATGGCTAATTCAGCTCTTCACCATTGCACAGAAGGTGAGAACAGGACTTCTGATCTGCCAAACTGGATTGGTGGTTCACATATTAAGGAAAGGAAAAAAATCAAATATATTTACATGTATGGACCAACTTTTTGTCTTTCATTGGCTATTAAAGTGAGCATGGGAATTTGTCAGTACTGTCCACAGATCCATTGTAGACCTGGAGAAAACATGACTCTGTTCCATAGAATGTCCTGTAGGAGGTGCTATAGCAAGCCACTGCTGAGTGATGTTAAGTTACTCAATTTGTGAACTGAGGGCTGTTTAGGTTTTCCTGGCATTAAGTGGAATATATTCAGGATACCTATAAGACTTCATCAGGGGTGTACATTCCCTGTCCTTCTGACCAAGGTTTTCATGAACGGTATGTCATGACATAGCTGACGTTTGAACAGTATGCAGCTTTGCGGACAAGGGGTTTGCATATTCTGCCATTTGCAGCTCATGTGCAAGTGAGTCTGGTCCCCAGAAGGCAGTGCATCAGCTGACTGCTGAGTAAGAAGCAGCTGGAATGTCAATCAAAACTTCCAAAGCAGAAGTCATGGTTCTAGTCCAGAAAACAATACATGGTTCTCTGTAGATTAAGGAAAAACAGCTACCACAAGTAGAGGATGTATGTATCATGGGGTCTTGTTTGCAACTGAAGATAGAGGAGAACTGGAGGTAACCAGCAGGTTTGTGCATTAATGGCTATATTTTACTGAACTGTACTGGTAAAGTGAGTGATGAGTATTAGGGAAAAGCTTCAGTTTACTGGTCAATATTCCCCATGCTTACATAAATTAAGAGCTCTGGGTAGTGACCATATGGATGAGATTGCAGATGCAGGTGGTGGGATTCTGGATTCATTCTTTGTAACTGACAGAGGCGATTGCCAATCATGGAGGATCTTGAAGTAGAAACACTGATCCTATGGGTTAAAAAAAGTCATTTGAGATAGTTTGGGCACATAGTGAGGCCTGCTCCATTAGCACTTCCTGCATGAGGTGTACCATGGTACACCTCACTGGGAAGAGGCCCGGGGTACATAGAGGATACCCTGAACAAATAATATTTCTCAGTTTGTCTTGAAATATGTTAGAGTCTTGCACAGTAAGCTGTAAGCTGGGCATTGTTGCAGAGGATAAGGAAGGCTCCCTTTGGAATACCTTGCAGTCCTGTACATTAAGCTGTAAGCTCGGGATTTCTGCAGAGTATAGGGAAGGCTCCTCCTGGAACACCTTGGAATTCTATATGGTAAGCTGTAAGCTTGGCATTGTTGCAGAGGATGAGGAAGATTCCTTTTGGAATACCTTGGAATCCTGTATGGTAAGCTCTAAACTGGGCATTGTTGCAGAGGATAGGGAAGGCTCCTCTTGGAATACCTTGGAATCCTGTATGTAAACTGTAAGCTGGGGATTGTTGTAGAGGATAGAGAAGGCTCCTCTTAAAATACCTTGCAGTCATGTATGATACCCTGTAAGCTGGGGATTATGGCAGAGGATAAAGAAGACTCCTCATGGAACACCATGGAATCCTGTACGGTAAGCTGTAAGCCGGGTATTGTTGCAGAGGATAAGGAAGGCTCCTCTTGGAATACATTGGAATCCTGTATGGTAAGCTGTAAGCCAGGTATTGTTGCAGAGGATAGGGAAGGCTCCTCTTCCCAATTTTACTTGCAACTGCTAACCAGACTAAGTGGTTTAGAAGACAGATCAATGAATGGATGGAGGGATGGATATTTGCAATCTATACTGTGACCAAATATACAATTGGTATTAGGAAAACAATGAATTTTTACAAGTACATCCATGCTGTATGCTCATGTCAAAAACGATTGTCTTAATTAACATAAAATAGAAAAAAGGCAGACTCCCCATAGCTCTAACTGACCGTTTTTCCTCTTAATAACTGTTTTAAGTGCACTGCTTGATTGACCCACAACCCTTAAGTGGACTATTTGATTGACTCACATCCCTATGTCATCATATCTCCTTACACTATCATTTAACAATACTATATTACCAACTTATAAATCCCCACCTCCAGTTATGTTATATTCTTCCATAACATGTTCGCATTCCTTTCACATACCTTTGCTTTTTTATCACTATGAGACTTTTGCATTTAAAATATATCTGATAAATAATCTGCATCTGTTTCCATAAATAAGCTATATCACAGAAAGGATTACAAACTACATTACTAAATTGTACTGTTTTTTAAGATCATATCCACAAATCCAGTCTTTATAAATTACACTCCCTGGGTTATTTGTCCATCCCCGATGTCTTCTAGAATTCAGTAACTCATAAACATTCAGTCAAAAATGCTTTGTGGTGTATTCTTAACCACTATGACTTAGCCTCTCACAGAAACATTTTTACCTATTGTATGCTTCTGACTGCCTCAGATTCCCATCTACTGTAATTAAAATAATCAGTTAACTTTCCACAGTGTCTTTGAAAACAATGCAACATTTAAAATCTTAGCTCTCTCTCCACTTTTGTATCTTCTAGAACACCTAACATTGAATTCTTCAGTACTATGATTTTCTTTAATGCCTTTCCTTGTTTTAATTGTTTATTTAATAGGACAATTTTTAATTAAAAAGTCCATCCTATGAATCAATATTAATCAAAGGTGATTTTTCTTTTTTTCTAACTTTCTTTCTTTCTTAAACTGCACACAAGTAAGAGACATTATGGTGCCAATCAATCTCTTTTCCCATCATTGATTACCAAAACTGTTAATCATTTCTTTCAAATTAGGTGTGGCAACTGTATATTATTACATCATCAATAGTATATTGGCTATGAAGTTTGAAATTCTATCCATCAGAGGGGTGGAGTGCACATGGATACATGCATGGAGGTACAGTGATAATTGCATTGCACCATAACTACTCAAGAATAAATTAAATTTGCTGGTGAAAAATGTGGTACAAATTGAAACATAGTTAAGGTAACTCACTGAAAGTGTTCTGTGACTGGTGTCATTTTTAAGTTTCATTTTTTTTATTTAAGGGTCCAATAAGAAGTTTCCTTTCTTGCTGTATTAAGAAGTTGGCTCTTATGAAGAAGAAAGATGGGGGGGGAGCAGTCACAATCATCCATAAAGCACTTATCCGAAATAATGAGATCTACCGCTGTGAATGTGTAAAGCATTAAAGTAGCATCTGAAGCTCATGGCACAAAAGTGGGTGATATTAAAACAGCACTAACACAGCAACAAGGAGACAACACAGAACAATGGGAGATAACTGCAACCCTTACCAGGGATATAGAAGGCATTCAACTATGTACACTGTTCACTGAGCAGAAAATGAGTGACAGAGAAACAGGCTCATAGAAACCATCTTAAGGTAATTGGTTTACCTGGGAAATATGAAGGGGAACATCCCTTGTTTATCAAAAAAGAGTGTGCGCTTCTGGTCAGACTAACAACTTCTATTATAAAAAGAGCAGATGGGATTCCTCTGTGTTTTGTTAACATTAATCTGCCACAGCATTTTATTTTTAAATGCCTAGATTTTAATGATAGAAAGGCAATTCTTAAGACAGTTAGAGAGCTAGTGGAATTCCAAGACATCTGCAAACAGAGCAACAGCTTAACTTCAGCTCTCCAAGTCTGAAAAAAGAAACTGAGAGATAAGGGCCAGAAGCCCTTCAAGTTTTACTATATTCAGTTACTGGCTAGTAAGTATACTGCCTGTATGCCAGCAAAGAAGAAACTAAGAGAGCCTGAAAGAAAATCAACTAGAGAAGGTGAAGAGAAAACACTGACTGGGAAGAATCATGCAGCTGTTCAGCAGAAAGCAGTTCAAGCTCCAGCTTTGGTGCAAGACATGGGTTCCAATAATCTAGAGGAAAAATAAGTCAGATGTGCTCAAAGCTGATTAAAATAGATGAAACGCTGAAGGAGTTTATCAACTCAAATAACAAAAGATTGAAAAAAATGGAAGCTTTAAACAGCTATTCAGATGAACTGATAAAACTGTAAAAATCATAGGCCTAAGTGAGGAAAAGTCTGGCCGAGTACGAGACTGATCAAAAAGAGCTGTTGCAAAAAACAGTAAAGTTAGAGGACAGAGCATGCAGGGAAAACCCAAGATGTTCTGCTGTACCACAGAATCTAGAAAGAACAGATGGTATTATGAAAGCACAAATAAGCAACCAGACTAGTATTCCACAGCAAGATTTGTTAATTGAAAGGACATATCATGTGTAGGCTCCAAACCTGGCCATGACAAAGTAGCCAAGGCCTATATTAGTAAAAATGTAATCATAACAGCATAAACAGTTCATCCTGACAAAATTGTGGCAAAACAGCAAAGTATTAAAAATTGGAGATAGTAGAGTATTCGTAGAAAATATTATTCACTGTATACTGGGCAGAAGAGACGCAAGTTTATCCTGGCAATCAGGGAATGTTGAAAGGGAGATGTGAGATTCAAGCTGCTGTATCCAGCTGTCTTCAGAATATTTTTCCTGGAGGATCAAAGTCATTTTTTGAAACAGAATGGGCTAAGGAGGAAATACAAAAGTTTGTCCAACAAAAAGTGAGCCATCAAACAGAAGGAGACTCTGCTTCTCATTTTTATGGTAATAAAGCTTACAGAGATACTTTACCAGTGAAATCTTTTCCAACATTCAAAAGGAAAATGCTTGCATGACATAAAACAGCACAGAAGCTGACTTGAAGAATCAGGAGTATCCTGGACATGAAATGGAGTCCGGAGTTGTGAGATGACAGTAAACAAGAAGAAGACCATAATTGAAATTAGTGAACAAATGTGAGGCAATAAAAGATCAATCACATTTGGGAAATATAGGTCTACAAGCAAATGTGGAAAGACTGGACTTCTGTTGACTTTTTTTTAACTTGTGGGGGACTGAAACACATATGCTTCACTTCTTGTTATTAATGTTTGGAAGGACACTGAAGGGAAGGGGGAAAAAGAAAAGTAACTGTAAGTAAAATACTTTTTTTGTTCTTAGTATTTCTATCAAACATTTCATGATTTATATGGCATGCTGTAATAATAAAACATTTTCAGTGTTTGTATGTCATCAAGATACTAAAGTGAATAAATGCCTTTTTTCTTTTTTTAGCTTTAATAAAAGTAAGCATTACAGTGTAAAAAAAGAAGAAAGGCTGGTCTAAAGAAAGTTTACATTAATATGCTGTAATCCTGAGTTGTTGAGGTGAGGAATGGGATGTGAAAGTGCTCACATTATAACACATGTAGAGCTGATATGTTCTCTCTAAGTGTTGCATAGGTGAATATCTTGATTGAGGCCCTTGGTTAAATCTAATAACATTTTTGGGTGTGTAAGCAAGTAAATAAAGGGCACTGAATGTAATGAAACATTTCCCTTAGGCAAATAAATGTTCAGTGTAAGTTGAGAGGCTTGCAGATGTGAGTAGCTATACATCTGGCACCTGTGTTTCCTCAGAAACAAGTTGACTATGGGGGAAGCAATAAAAGCCAAAGTCATATTTTAAGATTAAAGGTTAATATTTTCTGAAATCATAGAAACTGTTTTTCACATCTCTGATAGAATGAAAATATGACAAGCACAGACAGCAATTGGTGTAAGTAGGAGCACAGGTTGTAGCATGTGTCTTAGCGTGGATAACCTTAATGTTAGGTTAAGTAATGCCTGTGTTTGTGCAGCTGTCAATCTGGGGCAACTGCTCCTGTCAGGAGGGTTAAACGTCATTATTTGAAGATGTACATAGTTTTGTGCATTTACTTAAGTTAATAGGTTATGGGGTGGTCTGGGAGTGTGTTTGTTTTTTAATTTGAGGGCTTTCATTAAAATAAAAAGTCTTGTAAAATGTGACATAGGTTCAAATGGTGATGACAAGAAACAACTGTATGAAAGATCAACCTACATCGCATTAGTGGGTGCATATATTACAAAAGCTTGAAAGAGATATTTAAAAAACTTGTCATATATAATAGGTGGGAATGATAACTTCTTATCATAATGGCTGCACTAAACATATCATTTTGGAACATGAATGGCCTCACAGGTATAGACAAAAAGGTAAGAGTACTGATTCACGTTAAGAAATGCAGAGTGCAAAAAGTAATGCTACAGGAGACACGTTTAGAAAAAAGTGAGCATGTGCATTTCATAAAGAAATGATTTCAGAATGGATATTCAGCAGACTAACTGGGACAAAGGAAAATGAGTGTACTTATAATAACTGCTAGAGGAGCTCCAATAGTGATAAAAGAGGAAACAAGAAAGGGTAGATTTGTGGTAGTAAGGAGTTACTAGGAAGGAAGGAGAATTATGCTTGCATGTATTTATATTCTGCCTAAAACTGATATTATGGAGCTTAAGAAAATTTTGGCAGAAATAATCAGCTTTCAGCAAAGAATATTACTTATAGCTGGGGACTGGGACTTGTTTTGCAATAGACATGATGTAACTAGAGGACCCAAACAGGAAACTATAACAAAAAAGGTCAATTTCTGAAGTAATTTATGAAAATATTTGGTATGGAAGCTGTGAATTCAGTAGTAGGAACTCAGTATTTACAAATTATTCCCCAAGGTAGAATCACTGGGCTTGACTAGACATAAATTATATTTCACAGGAACATGTGCATTTAATTGAAAGCTTTGACACACATCAAATAACTATTTCAAATTATGTGCCAATAACAACCAAGATAAAAATGCATGATAATGTAGTAAAAAAACATGACACTAGCGCTTTCCCACCTACCTGTTAAAAAGAGATGAAGTTAAGGAATATGCAGTGGAAACTATTCAAGAATTATTAGAGAATATAGAAATGTCTTCAGAAGTTGTAACTAGTGAGTGGGATAAAATGTAAGTGGAGTTTAAAAATGAGGTAGAAATAAAAGAAAAAGAGATATGGTTACGAAGAAACAATAATTATTTAGAAGGGCTGACAAAGGTTAAAGTATTGCAGAATGAAGGGAATCTCACAGAACAAGAAGAGGTAGAATTGCAGAGTGCTAAAGAGAAAAGGGGGAGTATAACCCACAAGTTTAGAAATGCTGCTGTTAAACAACTGTTTCTTTTTTTATAATAACTCCAGACCACAGAAACTCTCAGCACAATGACTTAGGCAACAGAAAGTAGAAAGGGCTGTTGCGAAACTTAGGGAGCCTATAAGGAAAAAAATAACTAGCTATCTTGTAGAAGTATTAGAGATATTTCAAACATTTTATGAAAATTTCTATAAAGCATAGGAATATGGAAATCAGGAAGAAGCACAATTCGAAATATTTATGGAAGACTTAAGTATGCCAAGGTTAGGGGCAGATGAGGTTCAGCAATTAACATTTAAGACAGGAGGAGATGAGATAAAAGTGGCAATGTATAATCAATCTGCAGGAAAGTCTCCATGAATAAATATTATTCCTCTGGAAGTTTGGAGGCTAGGAGGGAAGAAAGTGATAAAGATCTGGAAGGTTTTGCTCAACAGTATTTTAAAAGGAGGGGAAGCACCAATCTCTTGGAAGGAAGCTGTGGTAGCTGTAATACCTAAATATGGTAAAAACCCATCAGACCCAGCTTCATTCAGGTCTATTTCAATTTTAAACAATGATTATAAAGTGCCTATGTTGATAATACCTAAAACAATGGCAAAGGTATTGCCAAAATTGATAGATATGGATCAATAAGGTTTTTGGAGGGGAGACAAACATTTGATAACATTAATGGAACAATGATGATCCAGAGGAAAGAGTAATGTAAGAAAAACCACCATTGTTGGTTAGTCTTGATGCAGAGAAAGCATTCAACAGATTAAGCTGGAATTTTATGAGTAGGGCAATGGAAAAATTTGCATTCCCTGATACAATAATAAGGTTAATTGGGAGGATACATGAGAGATCAGAGGCGAGTTGTGTCTGAACACAGGAACTAGGTAGGGCTGTACTCTTTCCTTGATCTACTCACAAAATGTCAAGAGGATATAGTTCCATAAGAACAAGATACTTGATTATAGTCAGAGACAAAAAATAAAAAAATGAAAAAGAGTTTGAACTTCGACTTTGAAAACTGAAATAAACATGCAGTACAAACAAAGTATAGTGTGAGAAAAGATCAGGAAAAATGTGAACAAAATTCATATAAAGATATTGAGCATAATAGGAAATAATTTTATAGATACATAAGATGTAGGAGTAAAGACTTTACAAATTGATAAACTGTGTGTAGATTCTAAAATGTATTCTCAGACACAACAAATAATAGTTATGTTTACAAAATCTTATGCAAAGCAGTTTGGCTACAGAGAGGGGGTGATAAATTGCCCTAGTGATATACAGGTAACTTCAGATACTGAAATCAAATTAGATTATACTGAAAAAGAACTAGACAAACCAGATCCAAACAAAGCACAGGAAGATGGATTAGTAATAATGAAGTGAGAACACTTTGGCTTGAACTTACAATACCATCGTATCTCTTACTTACTAGGTCATATAAATATGGAGAGATTCCTCATGATTGTTGTTACCAAGACAAAACATATACAAGATTCAGATTCATGTCAGTCCACTGAAGGCAGTTTCAATGTACACAAATAAGCTGAAACTAGTTTGCCAAAACTGTCTTCAGCAAGCATTGAAACTTTTTTTTTTTTGCAATGGGCAAGCTCCCCCTGCACCCTCCCCATGTAGGGGGATACCCCCCACACTCACCTGCTGAATTATATATGCTAACTCTGTGGCTGCACAACTGTGGAGAAAAAGGCCATCTTCACTTTCATCAAAGGCGGTTTCAGTAAACTGGCTTTGGTTTCTTTGCAGTCACTGAAATTGCTTTAAACAGATTGACATGCTTCCCAAGATTCCATAGGAATGAGAAGTGTGGTAACCGGTTCTCTGAGAGAGTAGCCAATGCATGGAATAGATCACCAAATTATATTAAAGCAAGCAATAGTTTAGATATTTTTAAGTACAGCCTGGACACTTATTATGGGAACAACTGTTTTGGTATATTGACAGGCTTGAAGGGTATTATTGCCTGTGTTTGAAATATTTGTATGTACATATGTTAGAGCTGAAGGATGGCACAGTGGCACAGCAGATAGTGTTGCTGCCTTACAGCAGGAGGTTCCCTGGTTTGATCCTCAGCTGGGTTGCCTTCAGTGTGGAATCTGCATGTCATTCTTGCATTTGCATGGGTTTTCTCCGGGTGCTCTGGTTTCCTCCCACATACCAAAGACATGCAATAGGGGGATTGGACACACTAAATTGGAAACAGGCATGAGCTAGCTACCCAGCAGTGTAAACCTTGGCTCTAAATGATTGTCACTGTTGAAGTGACACCCTGACCCCATGTGCAAAAATGGGAAAAGGGGTTGTGGATGAATGCAAGAACTGAAGGATTTTAACTGAGATGGGAAGAGGGCAAAGGTCACGTGAGATAAGCATTACCTGATTAGAATGGATATTTTAGAGCTGCACAGTTAAGGCCAGTGGTAGATCTAGAATCGATATGAATGGGGGAGCTACTACTCACTAAACATGAATGCCGGTAGTCATTCAGTACTACACAGCCTGACTACTTTAATACAATCACTTGTCATTTTCTTTTATGTTTTGCATATCTGGAAATGTACACATCACTCTGAACACTGAGCTACAGAAATTAAGTAAATGCCATAGGTAAGGCTATGTATCATGTTTACCCTAAGGTGATAATTCTTGTCTTGCTTGCAAACCCATCTCCACCCCAGTCCTAACAAATCCATACCATCTGGATTACTTTTTTCCCTTTTTTATTTGTCAGCTTTTTCTTTCATTGCTTTAACACAGCTTAATTGGCAAAGCCTGCACTAAAATAACTGGAGGAAATATCTCAAGCTTAGAGTCTGAGTGGCCACTTAGTCCCCAGAAGCCATAGGGTTCTAAATGCTATGAGGTACATTTTAGGGCTTTTTTTTCCAACATTTTGAGTGAATGATGGCATAAACAAAACAAAAACAGTACTAAGGAAAGAAATTTGGTCTAGAAAGCAATAGGGACAATTACTGATCCTGTCAGTCTGTTTGCATTCTTGAATACACGCTGTCAACCTAAAAAGAAAAGGAAAATCGTGTAGCATAGAGGAAGACTAAGAACAAAATTAAATCATTAAAAGTGATACACGATAATAGGGGACAGAGCCATATCATGGTCAAATGGGGCCCTACACAACGTAATAGATCAGGACTCCCCAAAGTACCTCCCCAGCAGCAAACCCCCCATCTATTCCAGGGTCCCATTACTTGACTATTTCTCCCCACTTACCATAAACATTATACAAACCTGTCAGTGTGCAAAATATTTTTTTCGATACTCCTACAATGATTACAGATATTTGGATTTAATTTAAAACTTTTATTTAAAAATTTATAGCACAAACACTGACAGCCATTTGCTAAAATAAATAGTCTCACAATGAAAACAAACTTAGCATTAACAATAAATGTCTCTACCCTTGAAACTCACTTTCATTGAAATGGCACAGAAACCCACATTCAAAGAAATGCATCTGGGCATTGGCGAATTAAGTTTACCTTTGGATTGTTTCAAACCATAGGCTCCTTATATACATCCATGTCTTCTTTGATTCACCTTCCTGACTGTATTAAATTATATTCCTTGTATAATACAGCACCACTTGTTAGAGTGTGTTGTAAATTTGTAGTTTTGAACATTTTTCCAGTAAGCAATGAAACAACATTCCAAGGTAGCTAGTACAGAAGATGAAGGCTCTTGTCTCCTGTAAGCAAGATACAGGGTTTGAGCCTGTGCAAGTTAATTAACCAACCTGACATCCCTCACTATAGCATTTCTCACACACACTTCAGATCTTTTGTCTACTCACCCTACTTTTCAGGTCCTCTACTCTGTTGTCTGGTCTGGTCCTGCATGGCACAAAAGCAACAGGCAAGTTCCAATGTTTAAAATGTGTGTGTGCGTGTGTGTGTGTGTGTGTGTGTGTGTGTGTGTGTGTGTGTGTGTGTGTGTGTGTGTGTGTGTGTGTCTTTAGTATGACAGATGCACACACAGACATGTGCGTCCTTAAAGAAGAAATACTTTTAATGTAATTTTGTGCTGGATCCATCCCAGATGGGGGAGCATTAGCTTCACTACCCCCCTGCCCCCATGGTAAATCTGCCACTGAAGGCTCATATACATAACACAAGCAGAAAGCTATAATTCAAAGTCGAAAAGGATGATGATGAAGCAGGGGGAAGAATCAAGAAATAAGGAGAGAGTGGGATTTTGGGTATAAATCCTAAAGGAGAATAACAACAGTTGTGGTATTAGATACCCAAAAGACTTGGAGAAATTAAACATAAGCTCTGTACCTTATCCCACAACACTCTAAGGTACGTTGATCTCACAATGAAGCTATGCCTGAATACGCCCCTCTTTTATTATTGTATTACCCCTCTCCACCCTTGTTTCTCAGGCACCTCCTTACTCTGCTATCCAGTGATTTCCTTTGGCTAACATTGTTGCACTTATTGATTTTTCAGTAAAGTTCCTTGTATTATTCTCTGTTTTACTATCCATCTCCAAAAATGAGGTAAATATGGCCTATGCAAAAACTGACAGATTTCTGTTAGATGCTTTAAGACAAGGATTTATTTCTGAAGTGGAATACCAGTTTTTTAAAAGTGGAACATTCAGTTATTCCAAAGATTTTTGGTATTCCAAAATCCATAAGAATGTGAAATATCTGCCTATGAGGCCCATACTAGATGTAGCAGGTTCAAAAACTCACCCACTAGCAAAACTGTTTGCTTTGAAATTAAAAAAAAAAAAATATATATATATATATATATATATATATATATATATATATATATATATATATATAAGCCAGTTGTTCCCACCCTTGTTAAAATATTATTTGGACTTCCTCAAGACAACAGAGAATAGTTTATTCTCTGAGGATTCAATTTTTGTCACCACTGATATACAAGATTCTAATTTGCTGAAGTAAAAGTCAATATCAAAAGGCTCTGGTTGGATAAGTTTGCAGATAACTGCAATCTAAGAGCAGCCATTGAATCCCCAGATTACTTAACCATTGTGCAGGAAAGTTTATGCCAAATAACAAACTGGTGCCAAAATTATGGACTGAAACTAACTGCCAAAAATGCATTACTGTATCCACTGGGAAGTCATCTATCCCCGAGAACTACCACATTCACAATACACCCTTTAGAGATGACCCAGTTGCTCAGGATTTGGGAACTTATGTGGACAGTGATCTAACTTTTGACCAATATGTGTTTATTGTTGTAAGAAAGTCCTTCTATATTGCACAGCTTATAAACAAAAGGATTGTGTCTAAATCTAAGGATGTCATTGTCCCTCCTTACTCAGCCCTCATTAGGCCAGTCATTGAGTATAATGTCACCTTTGGCATGTATCTGTCCAGACACATGCAGCAACTGAAATGCTAACAGAAATACCTTATTAAAAGGGTACAAGTTCTAAGCAACATGTCCTACATGGACTGACTCAAGATGCTATCACTATACTCAGTGTCCTATACACTAAGAGAAGACCTGTGCCTGGTATACAAGGCATCCTCTGACCCAATACTGATGGATTTTCTGCACATCAGCAAGTCAAATGCCATCAGAAATACTCAATCTAAATATCTAAACCTCTTCTGCACATCAACAGAACAGTTTTGAGGAACAGGTATATCTCACAGAGGATACCACTGCTCTGGAACAGACTCGCCATCCACATAAAACAAAGTTCATGCCTGTCTATATTCAAGTACAAATTGGATCTATGAATGGGAAATTGGAAATTCACCTCAAAATTGTCCCCTGTACTTCTAATTGATAGCGGCAGATACTAAATGCTTTACCCCATGCATGGGTCCCCTCAAATTATCTATGGTATGTTCCTAGTAATTCCCAGTAGCAGTAATATGTAATTATTGACCATGGGATGAGTAAGGTCAATCTATAACCAAGTAGGATAGGTTTGAGCACAAAAAGGAAACGTGGCTAGGCTTAAAATGGCCCGTGAGGGCAGTTAGCCTAGTACTTACCTATGAACCTGTAAGACTTGTATTCAGTGATACCCCATGGGAAGGGACTTGAGTAATTCCAAGATATTTTGGTAGATTATACTAGAGTAGATGCCACTGAGATTAGCATTGTATCCCGATGTATGGAATTAGTGCTTCAGAAAAATTCCATTGTATCCCGATGTATGGAATTAGTTCTTCAGAATAATTGCATTGTATGCCGATGTATGGAATTAGTGCTTCAGAATAATTGCATTGTATCCCGATGTATGGAAATAGTGCTTCAGAATAATTGCATTTTTAGGGTAAATTATTTAACCAGCAAACTGGAGTGGCAATAGCGGTGGTATGTGCCCCCATTTTTACAATTTGGTACTAATGTATTGGGAGAAAAAATATATTTTCCAATCCGAATTTATTCACTATTGGAACTATTACTCAAGATTCTTTGACAACAAATATATTTTTTGGACTGGCAGTTTACAGCAATTAGCCAAGTTTATTAATTATATTAATAGTACAAATTCATTTTTAAAGTTCACTTATTATTTTCCACAGGAAAGTGTAAAGTAGTTAGATCTGGAGATTTTAAAAGATAATGAGAAAAAAAAATGATCTCCTCCATTTATCGACAACCAACCTATTCAAATACTTTATTACACTTTGACAACTGCCATCCTGATTGGCAAAACAGAGTAGTAGCTAAAGGGGAAATTGTAAGGCTGGCAAGATCGATGTCTGAATATGAAGGGCTCCTTATGAAACTGGATAAACGTAAAGAGATGATTTTAATGAGAGGTTACTCAAACGTCCTATTAAGCTAAATCTATGGTGAAATCATTAATAAAAGACAAAATGGACATTTTAAACAATCATTTGGAAGAAATAAAATGTGTTTAAAAAAACTTATGTAAAAGATTCTAAGGAGAGTTTTGGGAGGAATATGGTGACAACTTTTTCAACAAATTCAGAGGCATTAAATACATGCATACATAGACACATACATACATACATACAAATATTTCAAGCATGGGCATTAATGCCCTTCTGGCCTACCAATATACCAAAACAGCTGTTCCCATAATAAGTATCTAGGCTGTTCTTAAAAATATCTAAACTAGTGCTTGCTTTAATGGAATTTGGTAGTCTGTTCCATGCATCAACTGTTCTCTGAGAGAACCAATTAGTAACTTCTCATTCCTATAAAATCTTCTACATGGGTGGTCTGATGAGTCTCTACTACTTTTTGTTAACCCCAAACATTCCCACAGGTAGTCTCTAAATGCCCTATATATCAGAATAAGGTCTACTCTTAAATATCTATATTAGACACTGTACAAGTTCAGATATTTTAGTATTTTATAATAGCTTAAATTTTCACATCCACTGATACCCTTTGTATATTTCAACTGTACTCTTTCCAGTTTACTCATGCTTGTTTTCTTATAAGGTTTCCATATTGTTATTCCATACTAAAGCTGGGTCTAATGTAACCAACAGTGACTTCACCATTTCTGATTTCCTAGACTTTATAAAACTTTTTATACAACCTATAGTTCTATAACTATCATTAACCAATTGGTTGGTATGATTAAAAAAACTCATAGCTGGATCTACCCACATACCCAGGTCCTTAAATGAGTCTACAGCTTCAATCACTGTGTGCTGTATTAAATATTCACCTTTCAATTTATGTCTGCCGAATCTCATATGCTTAGTTTTTGATGTATTTATCAGCATATTATTCTTCCGTGCCTTAATGATCAATTTAGTCAAGTTCTTTTGCAGACATGCCCTCTCTGTAACGTGTAATCAGTTTACCCAATTTCACGTCATCTGCATACAGACTGTAGAACACCTCAGATGAAAAAGAGCTGAAAAATACAATTTAAACAAGGAAGGGCATAAGAAAGAGCCCTGTGGGACACTCTGACTGCAGCCTCAAATTTCTCCTATCCAATTGCTATTGTATGCAATTCAACTACCCATTTTATCAATGGTATATCAATACCTAGTTATGCTAATTTACTGATCAGTGTTGAAATTAAATCTATATAACTACATTACAGCAGAATTTTTCATTCATAGCTGTTAATATATTGCTACAGAACATCATGTTACACATGATAATAGATCTATTTTTAACATTTGCATGTTGATGTATTGTTTCAAGTCCCAACCTTTCTAATTCTGACAATAAATGACCCAATATTACCTTCTCCATTATTTTTCCACAACATGAAAGTAAACTTATAGGTCTGTATGACTGTAGATTTGTCCTACTCCCCTTCCCCTTAAAGGCAGGTTTTGACAGTACATGTCTCTAATCTTGAGGAATCTCCCCATATTTATACAACCTAGCAAATAATAGCTATAATGACACTGTAAGTGCTTGCTGAAGTGCTCTAAGGTCATTATTACTAATTTCATCTCCTCCCTGTGCTTTGTTTGGACCCAGTTTGCATAGTTCTTTTTCAGTATAATAGGTTCATATTTGTGTACTAGGCTAATGGCCCTGGAGCCTTTACAAGCCTAGCCCATAGGATTACCCTGGCATCGTGCCACCCGACCTTAGTTCCTAGTGTCTCTGTCGAGCAGAGCCACTGAAGTGATCCCAAGGGTAAATTTTCTATTTCCCATCCACTCATCAAGATTTCTCTTGAAGAGGGCCAGTGAGGTGCTCTGCTTGACATGTATGGGAAGTCTATTCCATAGCATGGGCAGTCTCTGGGTTATGAACCTGTAACTCCAGCATATTCTGTTGAATGTGGTAGTGAGGTTGGGGTCTCTGGAGCATGTGGTGTGGAGGGACTGGGATTTCTTTAGATGTAGCATTTCTAACAGAGCTGGGTCAGACATGTCTTTGTAAGTCAAGCAGAGATCGCCTCTAAGTAGGCGATATGAGACAGAGAATAGTTGGAGTTTTCTGAGTCTGTCCATATAGGACAAGTGTTTAAGGCCTAGGATCCTCTTTGTGAGGTACTTTTGCAGCCTCTCCAGTTGTCACAGGTGTCTAGTGAGGTACATGCCAAATGGGGCATTGTACTCAATAATTGGCCTAATGAGGGAAGAGTAGAGGGGGACAATGACCTCTTTCTTCCTTAGTAATGAGATGTGCCACATAGAAGGACTTTCTGACCACGGTGGCAATGTGGTGGTCAAAAGAGAGATTGCTGTTAACCTGTGTTCCTAAATCTCCTATAATGCCTTCTATGTTTATTGGACTACCATTGATGTGATAATTCAAGGGAATTGGGTTTTTCCCAAGGGGGGTGACGACACATTTTTTGGCATTGAGTTTAAAGCCATGGTTCTGACACCAGTCATTGGTCTTATTGAGGCCTTTCTGTAGGATGTCAAAATCACTTGGGGAGTTAATAATAGCTCCCAACTTGCAATCGTCTGTGAACTTTGTCAGCCAAAGTCCCTTTATGTTGGCCTGGACTTCAGAGAAGTAGATACCAAAGAGGAGAGAACCCAGGACTGAACCCTGTGGGACTCCACTCATGACTGGTCAACAGTCTGACTTGGACTCAGCTAATTTCACACTGTGGGTTCCATCTGTGAGCCAGTTTGCAACCCACCTAGTGGTATAGGGGTTGATGCCTAGCTTAGTGAGTTTTTCTATAATTCCTGAGTGGGGAATGGTATCAAAGGCCTTGGCCAGATCACGGTAGGTTGTATGAACCACCTTACCTTCATCCACAGCTCTGGTGACTGACTCAAAGAAGTCGACCAAGTTGAGTAGGCATGATCTACCCTTCACAGAACCAAACTGTGTAGGATCCAGAGTTTAGAGATTCCCTATATCCTTGTTTATTAGGTCCATGATGATGCTTTCCATAGCTTTGCATATCAGACTCGTCAGGCTAATGGGGCGATTGTTCCCAGGGTCTGTAGTCGCTCCTCCCTTGTGGAGAGGGATTACTGTAGCAGTGCACCATTCGGTAAGGACAAAGCCTGAGGTGAGGCTCTGATTGAACAGGGCACACAGGTGAGGTGCCAGTTCACTCTGTAGTTCATGTAGAACACAGCCGGGGATATTGTCAGGCCCCATAGAAGCTGTATTATTGGTCTTGGACAGTGCTGTTTTAACCTGTGCAGCAGTAATACTGGGTGCCTGGCAATCTACTGGTATTGTGATTGGTCCTTTGGGGGGGGGTGGTAAAGTTGGCACTGAATCTGTTGGCCAGTATATTGTCAATATCTGTTGGCTCGGTATAGGTGGTACCATTGTGCAGTAGCTCAGAGCAAACCTGGGTATTGCAGTGGAGATTCTTTACATAACTGTAGCAGACCTTGTGGTTGTCTTTACTATCTGCTGCAATTCTGTTTTCGTAGCTAGCTTTAGAGGATTTGATGTGGGATCTCAACTTTTTGTTGAGGTTGATAAGGGAGTTTTTCCAGTCTTTGGACTTCACCTTATTCCGCATCAGTTTCCTCCTTCTGTTGTAGAGTTTGTTTATGGCAGAGGACCACCAGATTGGCTTCCTTTTTTTGGAGGAGAGGGTCTTGGATCTGTTGGGTATAGTGAGATCCATGCATTTCTGTACGTGTTCGTACTGTGCATTGGTGTATGATTTGGCAGTCATGCAACTATTCTCCATTTGCATAGGTGCCATGAATTTAGCCACCTCTGTTTTTAGGAGCCCAAAGTTAGCTTTGGAGAAGTTTTTCATGATGATTACCTTTGCGGGGGGGGGGGGATTTCCAAGGTGATTAGTTTGTGGTCGGATCTAACCAAGGAGAAGGTAACTATTGGTGTAGAGCAATGGTTGCCCATGTTAGTAATGAACAGGTCAAGGATGTTGCTACCTCTAGTGGGGGTAAGAATGACCTAGTCCAGGGCATTGGAATTAATGAATTCCAGAAAGTGTTGGGCAAGTGTACTGGTACATGAATGGTTTTCCCAGTTAATGGAGAGGTAGTTGAAGTTACCCAGTATGAGAGTGTTAGGTTGGACCCTAATATTCTCCAGGGTGCTTAGGAATGTGGAGTGTGAGTCTTGGGACATGGTTGGAGACCTATAAAAGGCTATGACCAGATGCGTTATGTTGGGCTACCAGTCTGGAGATGTGTACACCCTCTATGAATATGGAAACACCACTGCCTTTGAAGCTTCAGTCCAAGTTCTGGGGTCAAAGGGTGTGGAATGAATTATAGTGCAGGGGTGCTCTCTGCTGCTTTAAACCATGTCTCTGTTACAGCGCAAATGTTGATGTTCTCCATTTTAAGGAGTGCTTTGAGGGAGTGTATTTTGAGATTTAAACTTCTAGCATTGAGCAGCATGACCCTCAGATTGCATTTGTTTATAGCTGTTACGGTGGTAATTTGGTCTTTGGAACACCACTTAAAAAAGGCACTATAGGGGTGGCAAGAGCCTTGACCAGTATCTGGAAGCCCAGGAGTGATAGATGCAGGCCATCTCTGGCAAAGCATCGAGGTCTGTCAATCATGTCATCCCAGGCAGACAGATACTGGATCCCCTTAGAATGACACCAGAAACAGCCAATTGTTGAAATCAATCATAATCTAATTTGATTTCAGTATCTGAGGTTACCTGCCTGTCACTAAGACAATTTATCACCGCCTTTGTGGAGCCAAACTGCTTTGTATAAGATTTTGTAAATATATCTATAATCTGTTACATCTGAGAATACAGTTTAGATTCTAATCACAGTTTATCAATTTGCATGTCTTTATTCCTACCAGATCTTATGTATCTATAAAATGGTTTCCTATTATGCTCAATATCTTTCTATAAATTTTCTTCAACATTTTCTTGATGTTGTCTCACACTGTATTTAATTTGTCTGTCCAGTTTGTTTATTTCAGTTTTCAAGGTTATAGTTCAACCTCTTTTCCATTTCCTATTTTTTTGTCTCTTGCCTTAAACAAATATCTTGATCTTATGGAAATATAGCCTCTTGGTGTTGTGTGCCTAGATCCTGATGTTAAGTTTGTTTATTTTTGATTTTTTGCATTCAAACAATTTCTGTTTTAAAACTTTCCACATTCATTCTGCAGTTTTTCCACTGAACACATCACTTCAATTAGTTTTACAGGTGACTGCTTTGCTTCCATATAATCTGTTATTAATCTTCTGTGCATTGGTTTAGACTTCATTTTGGCATAATGATCTGTCAACAAGTTAACCTTTATAACCCCATGATCACTGCCCATCAACAGTGGTAAAACTTGACATGAAGTAACAGTAATTTCTTTAGGTACGTAGACAATGTCTAGTATGTTCCATCCCCTGGTAGGTGTTTTACAGTCTGAAGTAATTGTCGTTCCTGAAAAGATATTGTGAACAATTTTCTTACTTCTTCATCTTTCGGCTTATTCCCGGTTAGGGGATGCCACAGGATCACCTGTCTGCTCATGATTGGCAGTGGAGTTTTACCATGTCGAGTTGGCCAGCCCGGCGCCCAACCTTCCACAGAAGGCACACACGCACACACTCATGCCTAGGACCAATTTAGAGTGTCCAATCCACCTATAGCATGTCTTTGGGAGGAAACAGGAGCACCCAGAGGAAACCAATGTGACCACAGGGAGGACATGCAGACTCTGCACAGAAGGCACCCCAGCCGAGAATCGAACCGGAGAACCTCTAGCTGTGAGGCGACAATGCTAACCGCTGCACCACTGTGGCCACCCAAACAATTTTCTTAGTAATGTTGTTAAATCAATATCATTCCAGTCTGTGTCTAGTAAATTTAAGTCCCCAGCCACTATTATTCTTCTTCCCTTCTGTGTTTTATGCAAGAAATGTATGAATTTCTTTAGGTCATCAGCAGTTGACTTTGGTGGTCTATACACTCCAACAAACAACAATTATTATATGTTCCAGGGTTGTCTTTAGCATCACAGTTATACAGTCGATAGTATTGGTGTTGTCATTGAACATGCAATGATCACAGGTCTCATAACTATCTTTAATCCCTATCATAACACCTCCACCTGATGTTTTGTTAGAATGTCTGTTACAGTAAAACCCTTTATACCTTGAAAGAACTGGTTTCTAGTCATTGCTACTTAACCATGTTTCATAAACTAGAGCAATATCAATCTTGTGGGAACATAACAAATTTTCCAATAAAAAGAAACTTTGTTATTAATTCTCCTAGCATTAACAACCATCAGAGATACATCAAATGTTGCTGCCTGTGAACTTAAATTTTTGACCTGGCAAAAAATCCTACCTTGTGTTTGTCAAATATTGCAAAATATCTGCTGCAAAAATCCTCTTCCCTAATCATTACAAGTCCATGCCATTTTGTATGAGCACGTGTGTTCAAAATTAGGCTCTAATGCTCAACATTTCTATTTTTTTTTAAATTGAACACTTTTGCATGTAGGTATTTACCCCAAAAATTATTTTCCTTCATGGTGACCTGACTCTCCTTCTATATGTAATTTGTGAAAAACACGTCCTAACACTTGAAGAAGCTATGGTCCTAAGAGGGCTGTAAGTTCCCCACTAACAATCCGAGAGTCCTTGTGCCTGAGATCATTTGTACCAACATGAATAAAACAGATCCACATTTCCTTAGATTAAGGCATTCTAAGGCCTGTCTCACATCTTCTATTTTGCTCCTTGCAAGTATAGCACTATTAAATATTCATTATCTTATCTGCAAATGTTAAGTATCACTTCCTCTAATAATTGACTCTCCAATTACAAGAATATCTTTTCTGACCAAATGTGAATAATCTTCATATTCTAATTCAGTAATATCTGCTCTACCAGTTGTTTTAGAGGAATAATCTTCATCACCGTTAGTCTTATTAATCCCACTGTTTTCACTATGTATTACATTTGCAACCCTACAATTCTTATCCAACTGACTTTGTGCATCCACAGCTTGAACCATGCTGTCAATGTCTGTCTTTCTCCACTTTTTTTCTTACAGTAATGTTCTTCAAACCTTCCACATTCAGTTTTCATTTCTTCTTTTTCACCTGCCCCTGTCTTTTTTTCTACATTCTCTTTTAGTAAAAGTATGCCTTTTTCTGCAGAGTGGAGGTTTTCTAAGAGAAAAATATTATCATTCCCTGTAATCTGTGTGTTACATAACAAAGCGGTGTCCTTTTTAATATGTATTCTCTTTGCTTTACAGACATTTAATCATTTTTCTTCCTTGTTATTTATTATGAACTTCTTCCTTTATTTTGTATTTTCTTCTATACACTCTGAATCATGAGATTGCTGAATACTTGTATCCAGAATTCCAAAGTTGTCAGTGATATTATTTTGTTCAATAGGGATTGAGTAATCTTTATAGACAATAGACACTTATTTTCCTAAATGTGTTCTATCTGCTCTTTGCCTAAAATTATTTATCTCACCAGTCCAGTCATTAATATATGTAACAACAGTTTTCCAAGCTGTGACAATTGCACAAGTGCAATCATCATCAGTAAGTCTAAATTTCCTTCTAACAATGGTAAACAAATCATCCAACTTTTGACACGAGGAACACAGATCATCAGTGTTCTCAGGTGCGACCTTTAAATATACATAACATTTAGAACACTGTTAAGAAACTTGTGCTTCAGCAAATCATTAATGACATACTCATGTGAGGACTCCATATTCAGCTCCAAATGAATAAATAATTCAGGTGTCTGCGGAGTCAGTCACAAACCAAGATAATTTTTGTTGATCATCCAGAACAATTGGGATATTTTAAAGTTTAGTGGGAATTCTGTAACATCATAATGGAGAAACTGACTTTAATTTACAGGGGAGACAAAATTTTAAAGAGATGATGGAGAAGTCAGCTAGTAAATTTAAAGGGTCACAAAAGTATAGACCTAACTGGAATTTTAAATGTGGGAGATGTAAATGGTGCTCCCATATTTGGGATGAAGGCATGCCCAATGTTAAAATGGTTCAGTGAAACAATATTAAATGGTTGTTTAATTGCGACTCATCTGGTATATACTGCATGCTGCCTAAGTTAATTTATGTAGGTAAACGACACTAAGAAAGTCAATATAGGTAACGCCTTGGCCAAACACATAGCAAATAATACTGATCATAGTTTTAACTTTAAGGTATCGGAGAAAGTCCATAATTGAAGTGGCCCTTGGAAAGTAAGATTAGAATCAGGAAAACTATACTGGCAATTGAAGCTAAGGGTTGATTTACTGCCTGGTATAAATGAATCTGTTTCTATTAAATATATTAAAGCTTAAGGCTTATCACCCATAGAGTTTTTTCTGTAACAAAACATAAATGTTTAACTATTTTTAATTGATAAGTATGTACTCTTAATTTTATTTTTAATGCATTCAAAAATACCATATGTAGTTTTTATTTGGGGAAATGTTTAACGTGATGTGTTTGTGATTATTTCAATATTAACTTTTTTCTTCTTTCAAGAGTTATTCTGATGAAGTCTTGTGGATATTGAGAGATGAAAGTGCTTAATAAATTCAATTAAATATTACTTGAAGTAACAATTGTTTACACCTTGATTATTTTGACTTACATGGGTTTTTCTTTTGAGCTGGCTCTTTTGCTTGATTGCATCAGAGTTTTATTCCAGATTATTTGACCCATTTGGGTATGAGCCTAGCACTGAGCGGCCTTCTATCTTCTCCAGGGATGATACCCCAATATAAACAGAAGATGATTGACTTTAACAATTGGCTTAGTTACTGGTGTCATTCTGAGGGGGTCCAATATTTGCTGACTTGGGAGGACATGATCAACAGATGACCAGAGATATTTCTATCTGTTCTCACTAGGCTTTCAGATATTGTCCAAATTATTATCCATCCCTACAGTGCCTTTTGTAGGCAACCCCAACCTGATAAACCTTACATCATAATAAATTCTACTTACCCTGGAGAGTGTTGACATCTGTGCAGTTACTGAGACAGGATTTAAGCCATGGAAGACACCCCTGCAGTACAAAGCTATAATGCCTTCCATACATTTAGATCAACTACTGCAGAAGAAGGGACATGAGGTGGAGATATATCAATCAGCATAAAAAGTAATCACACCTCAAGATTGATAAAACAATATGACATGCTTGAGCTACTCCATGTCCAACTAACCAGTGTGCTGAACTAATGATATACGGCACTCCCTATACTGAACCACAGGATATAGTAAATTTGCTGGCCGATAAATTTAGCTCCAATTTCATTCACATATCACACCCAGTTACCTCCCAGGAAATACCCTCTATTATTTCTCCCCCAACTATCACTAAACAGCATATTCTCACTACACACTCCAAAGCTAAAAATGTTGCCTAGATGGATACTGATAATATCCCAGGATGCCTATGAAATAGCTTGAAACATAATCCATCATGTGCACTAAAATCTCTATTCAACCTCAGCCTCCAGATAGGCCTCATCCCCAGGAAATGTAGGACTGCAACAGTCTTCCCTCTACACAAAGGAGGACCATCAACAGACCCAAGAAATTACAGACCCATAAGTTTCACAAGTCTTATATGCAAGGCCATGGAAAGAATTATTGTGGACCTGATAAACAAAGACATAGGAAATCTTCAAACACTGGACCCATCCCAGTTCAGTTCAGTTTAGTCAAGGGCAAGTCATGCCTACTAAACCTGGTGTACTTCTTCAAGAAGGTCAGTAGAGCCATGAATAAGGGCATAATAGTACATACTGCCAACCTCAACCTGGCAAAGGCATTTGGCATAATGCCTAACTCGGGTATTATAGATAAACTCAGAAATTTAGGCATAAATCTCTAGGTTACCTGATGGATAGACAAATGGTTCACTGAAAGGGCACATGAAGTTAGGATGGGGACTCCACCTCCACCAAGAGGCCTGTTACTAGTGGTGTCCCAAGGGGCTTGGTACTGGGACATCTCCTGTTTGGAATGTACTTCTGTAACGTCAAGGCAAATGCAGACAGCCTTTGGCTGACCAAATTTGCTGACAACTTCAAGCTGGATGCAATCATTGAATTCCCCAGAGATGTAGATATCCACCAGGAGGGTCTGACACAGACAAATAAATGGTGCCTGAGCCATAGCCTAAAATGCAGTGCTTGGGAAGAAGTCCACCCCTGCAAATTACAGCACTGATAATACTCTGCTTAGAGCAGACCCAGTGCTAAGGGACTTGGGAATTCACAGTAACCTGAACCATGATCATCATGTGTCTGTGGTAGTGAGAAAATCCTTCAGTGTTGCACGACTTGTAAGTAAGGGCATGGCAATGAGCTCTAAGGACACCATAGTCTCACTATGCTCAGCCGTTATTAGACCAATAACCGAGTACAATGCTCCCTTTGGCATGTACCTGACCAGGCGTTTGCGACAGCTGGAGTGGCTACAGAGTTTCCTCACCAAAAGAATGCAGAGTGTAAATAATATGTACTGTGCAAACTGCCTCAAAACCTTGTCTCTGTACTTGGTCTCCTACAGACTAATGAGGGGCAATCTACTCCTAACCTACAAGGCATTCTCCAATCCAGCCCTGATGGATCTGCTACACATTCATAAAACAAACAGCACTAGAATTAACCAATCTAAGGATCTAAACTTCAAAACATGCTTGAGGGACAGGTATGTGTCTCAGTGATTACCCCTTCTCTGGAACAGACTCTCCATTCATGTGAAGCACAGTTCTTCCCTCAGCCTATTCAAGTGCAATTTGGACTTATAGATGGAAAATCCCAAATTCATCCCTGAATTGTCGCCAAAGTCATTCTGGTCCTTGGGCATTGATAATTAGGAAATCTGGGGCATAAATGGCTAGGCTTAAAAAGACTCTAGAAGTTGTTAGCTTAGTAACTTGCAATGATCCTATGATCCTATGCCTGCCTCAGTTTGTATGGGTAAGGTAACAGGAATAATAAAGGAGAGACCATGCTAAACTTCTATTTGGCAAATGGCTTACTGGTGACCAATCCGTGGTTCATCAAGAGAAAAGGTCACAAGATCTCATACAAGCATGGTTAGTGTGCAGCTCAGGTAGACTTCCTTCCATTAAGGAAAGTGAAGTGGGGTAATGTCAGGGATTGAAAAGTCATTTCTAGTGAAGCAGTCAGCCCTTAGCATAAAGCAGTGGCAGCCATAACCAGTTTCAAACAGTGGTCAGAGCAGACACTAAGGTTAACAGAGATTAGGCTGAAGGCCCGGAGTTGGGCTAAACTGAAAATACAGGAGTTCAAGGAAAGACAAATGGCTGTAGTATCTCAGGAAGAAGAAATAATTTAAGCCAAAAAAAATTGTCACAGGTAGTCAAGAAAAGTTGGCTCTATTTGCAGATTAAATTATTTTATAGGTTCATAAGTTCATAGGTTCATACTAGGCTATCTGCCCTAGGGCATTTATAAGCCTAGCCAGAATGTGTTTGGCTTTCACCACCCATTTTAAATTAATTTTGCTACGCCCTTTTTCAAGGTTAGTATACTGTGCCTCTGCCTAACAGTGACACAGAAGTGATACCCGGGTTAAACCTACGATCTCCCATCCACTCATAAAGATTCCTCTTGAAGAGAGTCAATGAGGGACTCTGCCTAACCTGGACTGGGATTTTACTCCAGAGTGAAGGGAGCCTCTGGGTTATGAATCTGTCCCTCCAGCATGTCCTATTTATTTCAGTGCTGAGGTTCAAGTCTCTCGAGCGCATAGCTCAATGGGATTTGGATTTTCTGAGGTGCGGCATGTCCATTAATTCCGGGTTGGACATGGCTTTATACGTCAGGCACAGATCGCCCCTGAACAGGCGGTATGCCACTGAGTAGAGCTGGAGTTTCTTTAACCGGGCAGCGTATGGCATCTGTTTGAGCCCTTTGATCCTCTTGGTGAGGTACTTTTGGGGTCTTTCCAGTTGCTGCAGGTGTCTGGTAAGGTACATCCCAAAAGGGGCATTGTACTCAATTATGGGCCTGATGAGGGATGAGTAAAGAGGCACGATGACCTCCCCTGATCTAGATGTGAATCCCTTCATGATTAGGTGGGCTATATAAAATGTTTTTCTAACCACTTTGGCCACATGGTTGTCAAATGAGAGACTGCTATCAACTTGGGTCCCCAGGTCCCTAATTACTTCTTCTGTACTTAATGGATTACCACCTATGTGGTAATTTGTGGGCACTTTGTTTTTGCCAAAGGGGATGACTATACACTTTTTGGCGTTTAGCTTGAGGCCATGGCTCTGGCCCCAGTTGTCTGTTTCTATGAGGCCCTTTTGGAGGATGCTTGTGTCGGCTGGAGAGTCTATTATGGCACCCAGTTTGCAGTCATCTGCGAACTTGGTCAGCCACAGACCTTCTGTGTTGGCCTGTACCTCCGAGAAATATATACCGAACAAGAGAGGTCCCAGGACTGAGCCTTGTGGGACACCACTTGTAACTGGTTTGGAGTCTGACATGGCTCCAGCAATTCTAACCATGTGGGTTCTGTCCTTGAGCCAGTTTGCAACCCATCTAGTGACATAGGGGTTTATATTTAAGCTGGTGAGCTTATCTATAATGCCCGAGTGGGGTATTGTATCGAAGGCTTTTGCGAGGTCCAGGTAGGCTGTGTGGACCACCTTCCCCTCATCAATGGCCTTGGTGACTGTTTCAAAGAAATCAACCAGGTTTATACCTGACAACACCAGAAAGGGACATTACAGTGTTGTGTAACATTTTGAGACAGTTTCAAATCTTTTTGGGGTACAAAATTAATGAAGTTAAAACAAACACAATAGTGGTAAGTTATGTACCCACACACAAATTGGTTTAGTAATATGCATATTTATGGGGACATGATAAAATGAAGTATTTAGGAGTATGGATTAAAAATTATTCCAGTGTGGCAGCTATGGATATGTGGGAAGAGACTAAACAAAAGATAATACAAAAACTGTGAAAATGGAAGTTCTGTTATACAGATATCTGTAGTAAGATACAAGTAGTTAAAATGTTTTTAGTCTCTTTAGGTCTTATACACAGGTCAGGCATAGTTTTATCAACCAGAGGAGAAGTTTTGGATTACAATTAATAAAGAGCTGAAGTATTTTATCTGGGAGGGAAAGATGGCAAGAGACATGTGGGATAAGATGAATCTTCCAACAGAACAAGGGGGTTTGGAATTACCCAATTTGAAGGGTATTTCAGAGTTACACAGTTAAGGCTCCTATATATAGCACAAGTAGAAAAGTATAATTTAAATTGGAATGGAATGATGATGAAACATGGGGGAAGCTCAAGAAACAAGGAGAGACTGGGATTTTGGGATGTAGACCTTTAAGGAGAATAACAATAATTATTCAGAATATTATATTCATAAAGTAGCAGAAAGAATTTTAAGAACTAAGCCAACACAGGAATGGAAAAAGGAGATTCTCCTGATAAGGATAACTGCATTTAGGGATACAGACAATAGCCAAGAGGGGGCTGGAATTTATTGGAGAAAACTGGCAAAGGAACCAAGATATTTGGAGCAAATAACTAGAGAGGGAATGGTAAAAGAATGGGAAGACATCAGGAATTTATTTGGACTGCACGTTAGAAATTGCCTTCCCTATCAAGGATTGATATCAGTGTACAGGCAAAGAGAAATAAATAGGGTAGTTCATAGTTAGGTACTAGGCTATTGGCCCTGGGGCCTATATAAGCATAGCCAAAAAGGTTCCCTGGGAACATGTGGTCTTACATGAAAGACCAGCACTGGTAGAGTTTTTAGTAGAAATTAGAACAGAAGCTGCCATTAAAAAATGAATAATTAGTACATCATATAAAATATTGCATGATAACTATAAGAAACAATCAGGGGAGGTAGAAAGGATTGGGAAGAGAGACTGGATAAGCAATTCACAAAGGAACAGTGGGGGATATATGTATGCCTCCTAAATATGCAACAAAGTCTAAAAAATGTAGGATCTTTGCTTGGAAGTGTTTACATAGGTATTTTTATACCTCGAGTAGATTCCAAAGAATTTTTCCTCAGGTAGACAGCAAATGTTGGAGGTGTGATGAGGAAGATAGAGGTAACTGGTAACATATTTTCTGGGAGTCTAATGAGTTGGCAGAATTTAAAGATTCCCTGCAGACTGTTTTGCCAGACATACTGAGTGAGCAACCTGGTGTAACTAAGGAAATGACTTTTTTGAGCTATGATACAGACACAGAATTGCCTAGACATAGTAAGGCCTTGTAGAGTCCAATTATGGTGGCTGCCAAAAAAAGCAATCACTAGAAAAATGAAATCAAAATCTAAACCAACTTTACTAGATGAAATGAATATAGTAACTGAGATAAAACAACTGAAATTAGGATCTTTAGAAAGGGGTGGGAGCAAATGACATGGAAAAAATGGGAATTGTGGGAACAATACATGCAGAGGAGGAATGAGGTTTAAAAGAAGGCAGGATCTGAATGAGCTTAAATTAGCTATGTAATGACTGGATAGATTATAATGACGTTTGCAACTACAATTGTGACAGCTTGGTTTGTAAAGTATAATGTTTGCAACTAGAATTGTGTCAGGATGGTTTGTTTTCATTTACATAAATGTAAGATTGCCTGTGTCATATGTGATAATTTAATAACGACATTTCTTATTTAAAAAAATGTCAGCATTTTAAAATAACATGTGTGAAGATGGCAGAACAGATATGTGGCTGAGCCAGGTAAGGGAATAAGGTACATAAAGAAAACTGGTGGTGGACTGCTAAGGTCCAGAAGGTTATTAAAAGAAGGCAGGCACAATGGAAGAACAGGTAGACAAAACATGTCCTCTTAATATCTCTCCAAGCACCGGTGATTGGTTGAAAAGATGGACCAAGCTAAAAAAGAATTCTTATTGGCTAACGAACAGGCTAAGAGAGCAGTCGTAATGACAAAGAACAAGGCATCAGAGAAACTCTACCAGCTTCCAGAAAGTGACTCAACAGATAGCAAAAAGAAACTCTTATCAGGCTGCAAGGCAATGGCAGAAAGATACAGGAGATAGTCATCAGGCACCATTCATAAGGGATGCCAGCAACAATCTGCTTACCAGTTTAGCAGACATCAAGGGCACATGGAGAGAGTACCTCAAAAGGCTTCTTAATGAAGAAAACTCACAGAAGTTGTACCGTCTATGCACATCTTACAGTGAAAGAGATAGTTGAACCCAACCTAGAAGTACAAAGTGCACCAAGGAAGGTGAAGCCAGGGAAAGTGACAGGCTCAGATAAAGTCGTGATAGATATAATTGAGATGTTGAGAAAGTTAAGGGAGAAATAACTTCTGAAGGTAATCATTGCAGTTTGGAGAGAGAGAGAGAGAGAGAGAGAGATAAAGGGGCAGATAAAGAGGTAACCCAGATGATTGGAGAATAAGCATTCTAGTGCCAGCGTATAAGAACAAAAGAGACATTTGCAAATATGGGTACTACAGAGGTTTCAAACTCCTGTCACACTGCATGAAAGTCCTAACAGAGTCATTAATAAATGAATACTCAGACTGGTAGAAAGTAAGATGGGAGATTGGCAGTTTGGATTGAGATCAGGATGCAGTATGTGTGGCCTGATGCTTTCAGTGAGACAGACAGTAGAGAAGAAACTGGATTTAAGGAAAGAGCTCGTCTGGGCATCCCTAGACTTGAATAATGTTCCTGACAAGATTCCATAAAAGCTGATCTGGGCGGTCCTGTGATCATTTGAAGTCTTGGTAATTGGTAAAATTAGTGACAATAACCAGTGACACAAGGACAAACACTGTTTGAACTCACAGAGCAGATCCCAATGGGAATGGGTATCAGGGTTCAGTTCTAAGCCCCCACCTGTTCATACAGGTGATGGACTACATTAGCAAAGAGGGTAGATAGGACAGATCAACAAAGTTGCACTATGCAGATGTTTTACTAGAACCAGAATCTGAACAGGGACTTCAGCAAATGACAGAGTACTGGAATGCAAAGCTAAATGCACACAAGACAAAACTGTATATAAGCAAGACGGCCACCAGAGCAGCAAATGGGGGAAATCAGAAGAAGCTGAAAATTTTAAGTATCAGGGAAGCGTAGATGAGGAGAAGGAAAATCTGAATGAGGAGGTTAAAGCTAGAATCAAAAGTGCTGCAGCCAACTAGCACAAAGTGGCAGGTATAGTGTGTCAGGTGTAGTGTGTCAGGTATAGTATGTCAAGTATAGTATGTCAGGCATAGTGTGTCAGGGGTAATGTATCAGGTAAAGTGCGTCAGAGGTAATGTGTCAGGTGTAGTGTGTCAGGGGTAATGCGTCAGGTGTAGTTGGTCAGGTATGGTGCATCAAGTATAGTGTGTCAGGTGTAGTGTGTCACGGATAATGTGTCAGGTGTAGTTAGTCAGGTATAATGTTTCAAGTATAGTGTGTCAGGAGCAGTGTGTGAGGTGTAATATGTCAGGTATAGCATGGCAGGTATAGTGTGTCAGGTGTAGTGTGCCAGGTATAGTGCATCAAGTATAGTGTGTCAGGTGTAGTGTGTCAAGTATAGTGTGTCAAGTATAGTGTGTCAGGAGTAATGTGTCAGGTATAGCGTGTCAGGTGTAGTGTGTCATGGATAATGTGTTAGGTGTAGTTAGTCAGGTATGGTGCATCAAGTATAGTGTGTCAGGTGTAGTGTGTCAGGGATAATGTGTCAGGTGTAGCTAATCAGGTATAGTGCATCAAGTATAGTGTGTCAGGTGCAGTGTGTGAGGTGTAATGTGTCAGGTATAGCGTGTCAGGTATAGTGTGTCAGGTGTAGTGTGTCAGGTGTAGTGTATCAAGTATAGTGTGCCAGGGGTAATGTGTCAGGTGTAGTTAGTCAGGTATGGTGCATCAAGTATAGTGTGTCAGGTGTAGTGTGTCAGGGATAATGTGTCAGGTGTAGATATCAGGTATAGTGCGTCAAGTATAGTGTGTCAGGTGCAGTGTGTGAGGCGTAATGTGTCAGGTTTAGTGCATCAAGTATAGCGTGTCAGGTGTAGTGTGTCAGGGGTAATGTGTCAGGTGTAGTTAGTCAGGTATAGTGCAAGTATTGTGTGTCAGGTGTAGTGTGTGAAGTGTAATGTGTCAGGTATAGTGTATCAGGTATAGCGTGTCAGGTGTAGACTGTCAGGTGTAGTGTGTCAGATGTAGTGTGTCATGGAAGAACACCAAAGAAGTGGAAAAGTAAGGTGTTCAAACAGAGGTGCAACTAGTACGTCTGTGACAACGAAATTTGTACAGAGAAGGAAGAGCAGCTGAGAAAGCTTGATGGAGATGAAATGTCTGAAATGGGTAGCTGGATGTAGACTGTGGAACAGATGGTGAAATGAAGAAGCCAAGTATCCCTAATTGTAGATAAGGTCAGGTAAAACAGGTGACAGTGGCTTGGTCACATGTGCTGGGAAGAAGAAAATTTGGGAAAGACAGGAAGAAGGCCAGAGGAAATTAGAACATGCAGCTAACAGATGAATGGACTGTGTGTCAGAAGACCTATGAGAGTCAGACATGACCGTCAAGGAGGGTAGGACAGCGGCTCTGAACTTAGAAAGTTGGCCACAGGTGATATGACACCCCAACTCATGTAAAAAAGGAAGGACATATGTGAGGATGATGATAGTGTTTGTACTGACCTGTAGACAGCTGACTCTATGCTTACACAAGATGTACCATTATTGTTTTTTGTTTTTGTTTTTTTAGGTTGTACCTGTTCATCCTGCATTTCACTGTGGAGATTTTTTTCCATGCTTGAGTTGAAAATAAGTTATACCTGTCTGATAGGACTTTCTTCCAGGTCAATTAAAATAAGCAAACAAACAAGCAAACACAAAAACAGACAAATAATCATGTTGTCTGCATAAGCTAGAATATCAATATTTTCTTCACTTGGTGAAAATGTCTTAATATGACAGTCATTTATTATTCTTTTTACTGAGAGATTTATGTTCGTTGAGAATAATACAGATCCCACAGCATTCCCTTGCCTCATACGCATTTTTTCCAACAGTTCTTCTGCTAACCCATTTATGAAAGCATATACATTACCCCATCAAATACTCATTTATCACTGTATCTGACAACTAGTTAACCCCTTTATGGAGGCGTACCAGAGAGTGTGTTCCAGATAGAGAGTGACCTCACTTCCCAGCCTGCCTAGAAGAACCTATGCCATATTACTGGAGACATGCTGCTGGACAGTAATCAATCCTTTGATTCCAGAGGATCAATGAAGATTCTGCTAAAGTGGTAGAACAGTGCACTATCACTTTAACTTTGCACCAAGCTTTGGAGAGTTGCACAGATTTCATAATCTCATCCGCAGCTGTTTGGTGAACTTTGAGAAGTTTTATAATCATCTGCCCAGGTCTCTGCTGAGGGATGTCCTGAAGGATGTCCTGTGAGAGTGTAGATACCAGGGTTGTTACTGTGTCCTGTCTTGTCCCTATATTGCAGTAGTAAGAGTTCTTCTCCCATTCCTGGCATTATGCCAAATTCATTCAAGGTGGGTATTATGTCTAAACAAGGGTGCATCCTTTCACTGATTTTCATATAAAGGCTATCAGATACAGACACGGTTGGTAAGGTGTCCATTTTGAGGACGTAGAAGAGGTATCTGTTGACTGCAACCTATGCCATCATTTTCCTCATCTGACATTGACCAGCACAACATGGTCTTTAACAGTTCATTGCTGACTGCAAAGCAGCTGGGGTGAAAATTAGCAGTTCCAAACTGGAGTCCACAATGCTCTAAAAGCAAAGAATGGAATGCTTCCCACTGGTGGGGAACAGGATGTAGGGAGATTAAGCAGCTTGGAATCTGGTTCATGAATGGTGGCAGTTTGGAGTTTGAGACTGGCAAGTGGATTGTGACAATGGCTACAGTTTTTCTGCTGCTCATCTAATCTATAATAGGAAAAATAGGAAATGAGGTCTTGGACAAAGCTTTTTGATTTACTAGTCAGGCCTCACAGTAATTAGTTGTGAGTGAAAAGAGCGAGATTATATTTCTTCATAAGATAGTGGTCTTAATTGCTTTGGAAGATTGACCACAAAATTAAAAGGAAAATACTAGCTCTCATTTGGGATTCAAACCCGAGACCTCCAGCATTCCATGCTGATGTCACTGCTGCTGGACTAAGTGCCTTTTGACAGGTAGGTGATGAGTTGGTTTACCTCCAGAAGGTCGCAAATACAATATGTGACCGGTCAAATATCTGACTCAAAATGTCGGAAACTGCACTTTCGACTGCTTAAAACAGCAAAAGTGCTACACTACGAATTCCACAATCCAGAAATTTTGAATCTGTTCAAAACACCCGATATTTCCGGATGTTCCAAACACAATTATGCAGGAGGGCAAGCCCCTCCAGCACCCCCCACACCCCCTGCTAATTTAATATACTAACTACAGTGAGGGAAGAGGTACATGTCCCAATCCCCACTGTAGTGGGATCTGCACTTGGACTGCCAAATTCACATGAGCAAATGCACACTGGCATTCGCTCATTTGAATTCACACTTCTGTTTTTCCACATTTACAAATCTTGCCAATGTACTTTCACACATCAGAGTGTTGTACAATGACATTGTGACCTTATGAAGGTAAACTGTTGAGTTTCTCTTAAGAGTTTTTTTTTCAGCTATGAATGCTGGAGATCTTTGTACTTTGCTATACTAAGTCTAAGGTTGAACCATCATTCAGAAAGAGGAAATTTCTAGTATAAGATCCAAATTTTCCTTCCAGAAAATGCCAAAAATTTGCAAACTAGTGATCATACAAATCACACAAATGAGTGTTGATTATTACAGTTTCAAAAATAAAAATCACACCACTATAGTGCCAACCATAACTATGAGAGCTTTAACAAATAATTTGAGAAATTACTGTTTTCGACATCTTGACTGCGGTGGTGGTGCTGCGGTAGCGTTGTCGCCTCATAGCAAGATGTTGACCCGTTCGATTCTCAGCTAGAGTGTCTTTTGTGTGGAGGCATACGTGAATGGGGCGTGCCTTCGTTGAAGGTTGTGCGTCAGGGCTGGTAACCCGGTACATAAAAATCCACTACCAATCATTAGCGGACCGGAATTCCGCTGTGGCAACCCCTAACCGGGAAAAGCTGAAAGAAAGAAACAAACTGTTTTGGACATCTTATGCATAAACAAAAACAGCAACGGATGCATCACAGGCTGTTTCCTGTCCTTTGTTCAAGGCTGATGATATGCTTTTTGTCATAGGTTCATAGGTTCATACTAGGCTATCTGCCCTAGGGCATTTATAAGCCTAGCCAGAGTGTGTGTGGCTTTCACCACCCCTTAGGAAGAGAATACTATACCCATTAGTTTGCTGTGCCTCTGTCCAGCAGTGACACAGAGATGATTCCCGGGGTAAACCTACGATCTCCCATCCACTCGTCAAGATTTCTCTTGAACAGAGTCAGTGAGGGGCTCTGCCTCACATGGACTGGGATTCCGTTCCATAGTGTAGGGAGTCTCTGGGTGATGAATCTGTCCCTCCAGCACGTCCTATTTATATCCGTGTTGAGGTTTAAGTCTCTTGCTCTCGTGGCTCTGGTGGATTTGGATTTTTTGAGGTGGAGCATGTCCATTAATTCCGGGTTGGACATGGCCTTGTATGTCAGGCACAGATCACCTCTGAGCAGATGGTATGCGACTGAATAGAGCTGGAGTTTCTTCAGTCGGGCAGCGTATGACATATGTTTGAGCCCCTTTATCCTTTTGGTGAGGAACTTTTGGGGTCTTTCCAACTGCTGCAGGTGTCGGGTAAGGTACATTCGAATGGGGCATTGTACTCAATCATTGGTCTGATAAGTGAAGAGTACAGGGGTACAATGACCTCTCCTGATCTGGATGTGAATCCCTTCATGATCAGGTTGGCAATGTAGAAGGTCTTCCTAACCACTTTGGCAATGTGAGTGTCAAAAGAGAGGTTACTGTCAACTTGGGTCCCCAGGTCCTTGATAACTTCTTCCGTGTTTAATGGATTACCACCTATGTGGTAATTAGGGGTTACCTTGTTTTTCCCAAAGGGTATGACTATACATTTTTTGGCATTTAGCTTAAGGCCATGGCTCTGGCACCAGTTATCCATTTCTATGAGACCTCTCTGGAGGATGTCTGTGTCTGATGGAGTGTCAATTATGGTGCCCAGTTTGCAGTCATCTGCAAATTTTGTCAGCCACTACCCCCCTATGTTTGCCTGCACTTCAGAAAAATAAATGCTGAACAAGAGGGGGCCCAGGACTGAGCCCTGTGGGACACCGCTCGTGACCGGCTTAGAGTCTGACATGGCACCAGCAACTCTAACCCTGTGGGTTCTGTCCTTGAGCCAGTTTGCAACCCATCTTGTGACATATGGGTTTACATCTAAGCTGGTGAGCTTTTCTTATGATGCCCGAGTGGGGTATTGTGTCGAACGCTTTTGCTAGGTCAAGGTCATTTGTATATATAAAATGTTCTACTGCAGAGAGAAGAAATAGAACAAACACTAGACAATTAGGAAATCAGATTTATTTAATGATAGATCACAGATGTGTAGAATATACTTATTACTAAATTAAATAATGATAACATTAAAAGTAAAACTTCATGAAATGAAGTGAAATATACAAAATAATTAAAGTTTCCTAAATCAAAAGAGCAACTACTATTGAAAATATTTGTTCTCAAAATATAATAAGGAAAAATAAGCGTTGTTGCCTCACAGCAAGAGGTTCTCCCGTTCGATTCTTGGCTGGAACACCTTGTCCTGCCCGCAGTCGAGTGGCGTTCGAAAGACATGCGTAGAATGAGCATGCCTTTGTTGAAGGTTGGGCATCGGGCTGGCATCTCAGCACCCGTAAAACAATCTACTGCCAATCATTAGCGGACCAGAGTTCCGCTGCGCGACCCCTAACCGGGAAAAGCCGAAAGAAAAACAAACACTGATATAATATTGGATGCATAAACATTAAAAACACTGGATCTGTTAAACACAGAAGAGACTATAAATTAGCAGAAGAGGTAAACATCATTGTTATAACTGCATCAAAAGGCTAGAAGAGTTGAGGATAATGTGCTGGTATTAAATGAAAATGGAGACATTCAATGGCAGAAAGCGACATTATCACAACACTTCTAAGAATATTTTGGGGAACAAGCTAAAACCTTCACTGGAAAATGCGTTCACTATTTGCAGTACAGTTAGCTGTTATATAATGGCATGAAACCAAGGCATATGAGCTATTCATTATGAGTAACTGACTCGGGACATAACGGCTAGGAATTATGAGGTGCACAACAACTTGACACAAACTACCAAATGCAAATCCATATTTACTTGTCATCACCTGGTGCTTATTTGAGTCTAGCTTTTTCCAGTCATATTACAGATATTTTTATCTGAATGTAATACAGTATCAGACACTGCTAGAGTTTGCACTGTGTATGCATGCATTCTCTAGCTAAAGAAATAAAATAAATAAACATTATGCACTTACTATAATGACAGCATTGTACAAGGTGAGTCTATCCTACATAACAGTCAGGACTAATGTAACAAACACAAGGGCTGTGAAACCTTTCCAGGCTGCAGAGGACACCCCACCCCCACACACATTTTCCATCTTGTACCATCATACCATCATTGCCATGTTTCTCCAGATCTACCTCAGAAGTGCTGAAGAGTAGAAAACAAGTTACAACATGACCGAAGGAAGGGACATGAATTGATTGACCAGCTAGACCAATGACTGAGAATGAAGGAAGGGAATATTCTAGAACATGGACCTACCTCTTACATATCTTTCACTATTATAAGTACATCACCTTTGTATCTGTCAAAAGGAAGCCCACTCTCCATACAAAACTTTCATATCTCTTAAGTAGAGGCCCACCATCTATAAAAGTTTGGATAATATCTTTAACAAATCTTCCTAGGAATTCACCCTTACAGGAATATCCCTGGATTATATGACCCCAAAGAAAGACGGGACCTGGGCATCATAATCAACCTATAGTGTCTTCTGAAATGTTTGAGAGAAAACCAAGCCACAGCTTTACAGGTATCATCCAGTAATGCGTGCTAAAAGAAGGCTTTGGCCAGTTCCTTGATGTAGAGGCTAAAGCCTCAACAACAATCCAGGCACTCCAGGCTTCATTTGTGGCTCAGATGCCTGAGATGCTGGCAGATGAGAATGGTCAGCACCTGTCCCAGGAGGGGGTGGAGTTGGCTCTCAGTTGGCTAAGTATGCTTGCTGCTGCTACAGTGCCAAGAGTGGAAGTCCCTGGCATGGAAAATCCATGGGTCAGAGTCTAGGGAGGGGTGTGCACTTTAGTTCTCCTGTCCTGCATATGAAGGCATGTGCAGTGATGGACGTGGGGAAACATAGGCTATCCTTGTCATGAAGTCAGTGTAACTGTAAATAACCATCATTGGGAGGTGCTTTGGTCTTAATACAAAATAAAATGCTCTCATTGCCAGGATGGCAGGTGAGAGTTCAAATGTTTCTGATATATGCCTGGATGACAGCTCTCCATACAAGCTCCCAACCCTGATGAATCTGATAAGAAGTCATCATCATCTGGGAATGAAAAGAGGCTCTTATGCCATTGGCAGGACTCGACAGATTGCTTGCGGAGTGGTAAGAAAGACACAAAAAGGAAAGCTATGGATGTTATTACCATTGTGGTTGGATACTTCCATAGGTGCTGCCAGATGAGACCCGCAGTGCTAAATATGGCAAATATGCTTACAGAGTGACACTGACATGGAAAAGGTGAGTTTTTATACTTTATTTCATTGAGCTGACCCTCTGTTTGTACGTCTGTAGCTCTGTTAATGTAAAATCTAGGTTGGCATTCCACATCCATGAACTGGAACTGATATTCTATGTGGCTAGAACATTCAGAAAAATATGGTACATAAATTGCATGGTTGATATTTATTCTCTGTTGCCACTTTAGACATGCAAAAGAGATTTTCCCAAAGTGAAACTGTCTAAAAAAAATCAGGTATGATGATTTAAATAAAGAAGCATGAAGCTGGAATATTTTCCTAGCAGAGACTAGAAAGAGAGGTTTCCAGGGCAGGTATTTTAGGAATGTTGAAGAGGCACTTTCATAGAGAGGGAACATAAGATTCTCCAACATGAGATATAAATTCCACGGTGGTGCATGATCCTCTGTAAGACATCTAACGACAAAGGCACCATCAAAAAGACCTTGCACACTTTCAGAGATGCCCAAGAGGTGGGCTCTAGTCCAGAACAGAAGCTAAAAATGGCTGCAAAATGGAATTTGGAGAAAGACTGAGTCTGGATTCAAATATTTCTGAAAGGTAGTCCAAAACGGAAGGAACAGTGACAGAAAAATTATGTAGGCCTTTATCTATCACTCAGTCTGAGAATCAAAGTCATGTAGCTCTATTAATATCTTACAAGATGAAGATTGTTTTGAAGAAGAGAGAATACAAATAGCCTTAATGGAAAGAGAAGTATTATTATTTAGTGAAAGTGGAGAAGCCATGCCATAGGTTTGAGAGAATGCAAAGAAGGGTTTTGCTGTGATGCAGTCTTAAGGAGTTCTCCAGAAGGTGAGGAAAGGAGAAGCCATATCTACTGGGGCAAAAATGTGGCTATGCAGAGAACTTTGACCTTGTGGAGACTGGCTCATTGGATAAACCTCATCAAAGAAGAAAGAAGGCAAAAGCATAACGGCACCTAGGAGATCATTTGTGGATTAGGGTATACATGGGTCGACCTCTCAAAGAAGGAATCAACGAGGAAAAAGTTGGTACATATGGCATTCTTTTGAGAAGCAAAAAACTTGCAATGAGGTCCACTACCAATCCAACATGCAGTAGCCAATCAGTGCATGTACCCACATGACTGAGTGAGCAGCTTGGTGAAGTGCACAGGTGTGTGTACTGCAAGTAAAAATAAAGTACAGACTTCACTGCTGAATCTAGAGCTTCCAAATAGTGCAATGTGTAAATTAAGATATTACTAAAAGCTAAAATAACATTTCTTGCAGTAAAGAATTGCTACAAAGAGTGCAGTGGAGAAGTTAGCATAGGTGATACTGTGAAAATGGCAACAGAGACCACACTTGTTCACTAAATGAAGTTCTCTAGAATGCCTAGTGGAAGGTACAATGTCCCACAGTTGGTTATGTTTTCCCAAATGAAGGCAGGTCCAAAAGACTGAAAAATACAACTTGTACAAGTGTGAGAAGTAGCTTGGGGGTGGGGTGATATGCGACCCTGAAGGACACCCTGCATAATTACAAAGTATCTAGTATCTGCACTAATGGAACAGTTTGCCAGGTTTGATAAGCAGTGCTAATTCTGTACTGCAGAAAAAATATACAGTACCAAAAAGGGAATCCATTTAGAAAACTAACAGCTCAGAACATCAACCACACAAGGCCAAAACACACAACACCAAAACAATTAAAACTCACAACCCCTCCCCCACCACATACGCACACACCCCTTGATAAGTATATATATCAACTCAGCGATCACACTACAGTGCGGAAAGGGAAAAACATTCCCACAGTCTCAGGCAACACGTTAGCAGCCATTCAGTATTATTAAAAAGCCAGCAGTAACATTCCTTCACTGTTGTGTGTTTCAGCCTTGTATGGTCAATCTTCTGAGCTATGATGTTCAAAGCTGTCAGTTTTATGACTATATCCCCCAAAAGGAGGGTAGGGGGGACATCAATCCTTGTTCTTTCCTTTGGCCCAGTTGCAACAGAGAATAAGTGGAGGCAGCAGTGCAGAGAGTATGAAAAAGTGTCTCTCCTCCATACCTCTCAACCATCCAGATTTTAGCAGAATGTCTAGATTTTTGCCTCATATTTTTGGTCTACTCCTCATAAACTTTGTAGTTTTCTGCCAAATCACTAAGGATTGAGGTCATTGCATAATGACACACATTTCATTTTCAGACTTCAGAACATGCCTGCTAACACAAATCCTGTTATTCTAGCAACCTTCTAAGTTTATAAGCATAATATTTAAAATTTGTGCCTGCTTTTTGCCCTTTGCCCCCCTCTCATTATTTTAGGCTTTGTCTAGATTTTTTTTTTTGCACTAAGAAGTAAAGAGGTATGCAATACTAAAAAACACCCAGGTGAGCCCAGGACAGTAGGGGTGTCACTCAGTGTGCATTCTGTTGGCCATATTGCATTGTGGGAAGAACACAATCAGCGTCTTTATCCTAGCTAACAGTCTGCATGTGCTTTAAACTGATTTACAAATCCAAATTCATAACAATAAAACAGGATTAATAAACATGGAAAAGCTCTGCAATTAAATTACGTACAAAGTAGCACTATGAGGTCATAAAAATCATAATCAAGGCAGAAAATATGTTTTTAAGGGACCTTTTGTGGGTGACTGAAGTGAAAACCAATAACGGCTAAGAAAGTTCTTCTGCAACCCAAGATCCCACAACAACCTTAAGGAGGCAAAGCAGAGGTCCGAGCCAGCCTCTAAGGAAGGAGAAGCTTATTTAGGTAAGGGGGACCCGGGTCATACAGCGCTAAGTAAACTATATGTCCAAACTGGTAGCCAGTGCTAACTCTGTAAAACCTGGCATATGTATTTTAGATAGGCAGTACCAGTAAATAATCAGACTACAGAATTTTGAACCAAGTTCAAATGATCACCGTCTGAATTATAAAATCCCATGTAAAGGGTACCATTCTAAAGAAGCCATAAAGAAAAAGGAGTGAGATATACTACTGCAAGATCATCAGGTAGAAGAAGGTGTGGTTAGGAGGATGCACTGACCATGCCCAAAACTTTATCCTTAAATGTGATATTAGTTGGCAGTTAATGAGTTATCAGGGATAATCCCAAGATCAGCTCATCAATACATGTTAGTGGGATCTAACTTACATCTGTTCATGCTTCTGCAGTTTCATATCTTTGGCACGGATATTTTGAGCGGAGCTGTACTCACTAATTGTCCTTTTGTTTTCTTACTAACGCACTTAGATAAAAGTCTCCATTTTCTAAGTAGCTGGCGTGCCATTATTTGACTCAAACAAGCCCACAGTTAACCTCACTATTCAGTTTTGTTACAATTAGTTTTATACCTCACATCTCTATTGATCCTTTTACCTTGTATATACAAATTGCATCTTCTTATCCTCAAATACTTCCTTTACTGAAAGAGTGTATCTAGCTGGACTCCATAAACGCCCTTGAGATCTAAGTGTTTTGTAACATATACACCCTGACTTGTACATGTTAACCTCTAGTAGCATCTTTATGTGGTATCTCCTGAAGACAATGGAATATTTTGTTGCTCTTGTCTGTATCCAGAAAAACACACATCACTCCAGATATCGTCCAATTAGCTGTCTACACAGAGGCTAAAACTTACACTTACAGTTATGCTCTCAAAGAGACAGATTACTTTTATACTGAAGTGTATGGAACAAGAATTAGCCAATAGACGGTCTCTCTCAGCCTATGTATCAATCAGAGTTCAAGAAAACCTGACAGTTACTATTCATGAAGTTCGGTAACTTACCATTTCCAGATTGATGACTCCAGTTCTAGGCCCCCATCATACCTTTTTCTAAATCATTCCATGATCTGGTTTTTGAAACTAGTAAGTGACAATACAAAGCCCTTGAAAGTTTAGGCTAGTTACAATGTATCTGCCACTAGATTAACTTTAATCCTAGGTGCAGAAAGGATCCTGCCAGTGTGCTTTTCACACAATGCTAAATAATACAAAACTGTAAATAGGAAAGTAAAATAAATCTCATGAGCATCTGAGAGGGAAATTGCACAGTGTTAATGTCAAGTGCGTAAGTTATGGTGTGAGATAAGTAGAAAAAAAGGCCATGGTAACAGCATGCACAATTAGTGAAAGTCCCATGTAAGTGTTATTACTACTTCAGTAATAGGCCACTGGCAGAAATATAGTGAAAGTTCAAATTTTAAATAGTGGTCTTATTGCAACTCCAGATTTTAACAAGTATCCAGGCATTCTGGGTAGTTGAGTAAGAGCAAGGTCTGGCAAACTTGTTGTAACCACATGATGTTTATTCAGGGAGGACTTGGTCTGACCTATGGTGGGAAGGGAGTACAGCATCAGCAGTATAAGCAGATGAGGGACTGATAGAAGGAAACACATTTAGGTTACCTCGTGATAAAGGAGGGAGTGGGCAGTCCAGTCAGACAAAAGGGATGCACTGCCTAGGGAGAATCCTTTTCAAAAGTGAGCAGTACTCAAGCATGGAGCTCTAGTGGTACCTGGAGAGTGGTCACATTATCTGGGGTAACAGCAACCATTTAGCAGACTGATTGCAGTGCCAGGCAGGTGAAGCTGCACATGTTCAGCAGCTGCATTAGCTGACAAAGATTAGACAGATGTAAAATGGGAGGAGAAGGGGGCCACATCTCACTATGGGTGACCTGGGTTTGCAATCAAGCTGTAAGGGTCAAGCGGGGTTGAGATTCTTTGTATATTTGTACAATTGAACTTTGAGGAGAGGAATGCAATGCAAAGAATTCTGTAGGGAGTAGGGAACAGCAAAATTGGCAGAGTCAAGTAGGTAGAGCAGTCTGGTCCTCACCAAGGTGGGGACTACTAGCCAGTGCTCCTCAAAAGTTTGTAAGATGACCCAGAATGTTCCAGAATGTCTCCATACTTCCCAGTCACAACTGGTGTACCACAAGGCTCTATTATTGGTCTCCTCCTCTTTAGCATTCTCACCGACATCCTCCACATGTCCACACAACAGGTCTCCCTAATACAGTACGCAGATGACTCCACACGCATTTGCACATCTGACAATGTGGCACACCCAAAAATTTACTCAAGAAGCTTTAACAGCCACTGAAACATGGCTTTGTTACTTACAACTTATGCTGAACCCTGGAAAAAATCTCTACTTTTTCCCCAAATTCCTCCCCCGTGAAAAAAAACAAATGTAAAGTCCTCTCGCTTAATAATACAATCATTAACGACACAATTCATAGCAAATTCTGAAGACTGGTGTCCCTTATTTTGGACATGGAAGGTTGAAGGATGTGACGGAGGATTTATGGCTGTGTGCACTGCTCACTGCTTTTGTGACCAGACCCGTAAAATGTGCAACAGCCTTTCTCCTTACTATGCAAAAGTAAAGCAGCTCTACCAATGAGTTACAATGTTTCCTTTAACAAAGCACTAGAATGGTGCAATGTTATGTATTTAAAACAATAGCAGAAAGATGTTCTGCAAGGACTATTTTACTGAATTACAAGCGAAAGTAAAAGAAACCGATAACTCTTAATACCGATCCAAAACCAGAAAAAGACTGAAACACGCGTGTGCGTGCGTGTGTGCACGTATCTAGAGTGGGAATACACAGTTTAGCAGGTCCATGGCTAGCGCTTTAATGCTCGCTGGGATCGCACTTATAATAACTAGAATGTAACTCCAGAAAATATTTTTACATGTTCTAGCAGGGCAAAGGTTGAGTCTAATTATAAAACATTTGTTTTTATTTGCCTTGAGCACCGCCCACCAGGATAGGGTAGAGCCACACATCAGCCTCATGTCCTATAAATTCAGCTGACCAGTCAAGCTCCTGCATACAGAACAGCAGAGAGTGAAAGCCTGAGGTGGAAGCCTTCGTTTCTAGTGTCGCCTGCAGGAATGGGTGTCGCTGTCGCTTAGCATTGAAGGTCCTGAGCCCAGCCACAGTTCGAACCGGTCTGCCTCCACTATCTGATCCAGGTGTTGCGGGAAGCAAGGGAAGGTAGGTTGGCTACCAGCAAGACTGGTTATTCAGAACTGGGGTCGCTGCTGCTGCTACACTGGGATTCAAGGGCTGCACTGAGAAGCTGGACAGGGAAGTGGAACAGAGTAATGATGTCATGCAATAAGATTATAATATAAGATTTCCCAGTATTTCTAAACAAAAGAATGGTGGCTGGGCTTCATAACGTGGATGTGGAAAAAACGTTGTATTCCTGCATATAAGACTATTAGAATGACCGATAAGATGAGATTCTTGCTTTAAAGCGAGACACTGTCTTAACTCGGGTTGCAGCTTGAATTCAGAGGGGCAATAACGTGAGCTGTGAAAGGAAGTCTGTTAGTGAGGGAGCAACTGGTATTTCTTGGGTGATGTTTAATGGATTATTATAATTAGGTGCTCTGGTCTTGCATGTACAGGATAAAAAGCGACATTTTAAGAACAACCCGCCCAGGTAAGACCGTAATAGATCCCCCCCCCCCACACACACACACACACACACATACACACACACGCACGCACGCACATATGCACACTTGCAGTAGTACAGTGGAAGAAAATGTATTTGATCACTTTCTTCATAATGCAATAAATACTCAAACATCAAGATTTGTTGTGTAAGGACACTTTATAAAACCATGCTGGAGATGATAATGAGTAACAACCATAGCTCTCGATAAGCTAGGGACAAATCTCGACAAAATCAGGGTGAAATCTAGAAATAATCAGGGGCACGTGTAAAATATTAGTACTATTATCTTCAGACATTGATAGGGTAAGAGAATGTGAAATAATATACATTTTCTAAACGAAAAGAAATCTATAACTCTAATTATTGTCATCTGTTTATTGTGTAATTCACTACCATTTCTCCAAATGTCAGCAGTTTTAGGAGAGATTAAGATGGGAAGACCTAAAATTTGAATCAAAACAGGGATGTCCCTGAAAATCGGGGACTCCTGAGTGGTAACCCCTTCCCAGTTACAACTGCAGTTCATGGGCAACAAATTAAATGTACCAAAATGCATAGAACTAGAAACAACTCGCAATCTGTACAGGTCGGTTGGTTCTTAATGACTGAGATTTCAAAATGTGCTGCTTGCTGCTTTACTTATCATGGAGGTAGGGAAGTGGAGATTTCTAGACTCTCAAATTTGTAGTGTCGGTCTGTATTATTTTAAGTTCTAGTTCTGTTTTGTGGCTTTGTATTATTCTCCTATATTTCTGTTTTGTAACAACCTGTCCTGTTTTGGTCTGGTCATAATCACTGTTGTAAACAGCTGCTTATCACTGAAGCATGTATTGTTCTTTTATGTTGTTATGCACAATTGTGCAACTAGGTTAACATGGATATGCATATTATTTTGTAATGCCGTTCAGGCCAGGTTGTGATTATGAATGGTCCATTTGGGCTAGTCAGACTATTAAAAGTTACCAAGATACATACATTGCTGCATACCTCTCAACAGTCCCTGATTCTGACTCAATTCTTATATCAGTCCCTATTAGTTGGTCAATTACACTTAATGAATAATATCAATAGTCAGAGCTATGTAGACTTTTTTTACATTCAGAAAATCTATATGAAATTCACATTCTCTTATTCTGTTATTATCTCAGGTTAATAGTACCAATGTCAAGTATCCCTGACTGTCCCTGATTATTTCTGGATTTCTCCATTATTCTACTGAAATTTGTCTCTGATTCATTGAGAACTATGTAGTGTTTTCATTTGTGTTTTGTTCCTAGATGGCTTGCCATGAATTGCCACTAACTGCATTGTTTTGTTTTTCACCAAAGAATATGCCCCAATTCTGTTTCTTAATGCACAAAAATGTAATTGCATGTGGCAGGGGAATTTTGTAATATTTGTTTTAAAGGTTTGCGCAGAATTGTAATAGAAATAATAGTGTGACACTGTCCTATCCGGGCTGCACTACAAAATGGGTATTTGAAATCTCAGTGTACGTGGGAAACTAAATGAAAAAAATAAAATATATGACCAACCCTGTGTGCAAAATTGGGGGGGGGGGATGGCTTGTGGATGGATGGACTTAAAAGTCACAGTAGATTGTATTTGGAATTCACTATGTTATGATATGAGATGACAAGTCTTTTTTGCATGAATTTGGGTAAGTCTAGTGCTGCTTGATACAGGACTATGAAACTGAGTTTTGTATCTTTCAAGTTGTGTGCATAAGTACGACTCAGTTTCTATATCTAAACTGTCAGAATTATATTTAAAGAAAAATAACTATGCAGCATTGTAACATGATTTATTTTCACACCCCAAAATGAAGTGCTATCTATAATACCCACATCAGAATAAGACTGCTTGCTACAAGAGAGACGTTTTTTTTTTGTTTGTTTTGTTTTTTGTTTTTTGACAGAGGTGTACTGAGCACTAGAACCATTGTCTGCCTAAGAGGTATTAATATGGGAAGTGAGGTGCCCCCCCCCCCCACACCCCTTACTGTTGCGCACTGCAAGTATTGTAAGAATTAGGAAACAAGATGGGGCAAATCTGCAGGGCTTTTGAAGAGAAACAACAACATGTAAGAGGGCAGCATGTCCTGTGAAAGATGTACAACTTCAAGGAGTAATCTGAAGATGGGGGGGATTAAATTACCAACAATAAGAGGAAGCTGCTGGCATGCTGCATGGAATGGGGTCTGTGAAGAGACCACTTAATTCAGTGGTATGGCTTGAAGGATGCATGTGGCCAATGGATGGCTCTTTACTGAAGGACAGGGGAATGCAGATTTCATCTAGCAGGCAGGAAAATGGGCAGGCTGGTCAGGACAAGGTGTCCTTATCCATTATGAGTCATTGCTTTCTATATAGTAGCTAAGCCGAGTGAGTATGATGCCACTTCAGGTTATTCTAGTGTTGTGTAATCTGTTACTAATGAGAATAGCCACTAATCCTAATAAAATAAACTCTGTGCTTTGGGATAACATCGCCAGGGACTTCACACGCCAAGCCTTTTCCAGACATTGTAAATCCATCTTGTCTTGGCATGTCCCTGCTGTCTCCTGTCACTCCCCAGTGAAATGAAACAAGTATTTAAACATCACAGTGCTTGATTTGACCTTTCCCTTACTTTGTCTGCCAACCTGTTGAACATCACAGTAAAACAGCCACGTGGCCTTGCATTTACCGTTTAAGTACACTGTTTTTCTGTGCACGTGGCCTTGCATTTACCGTTTAAGTACACTGTTTTTCTGTGAAGTTCTGTTAAATCGCTAGGATATTCTTTCTGTGTAATTCACTTGGTCTCCATTATCTGTATAAGTTTACACGCCCACCTAAATCCAATCTGTCGTGTCATCCTGTTGTGCCCTAATCATCTCAACATTGCAAGCCTCCCTACCGCTGCACAGGAAAAACTGCTTTCCCTTTGCTGAAAGAGCAAAGTGTCTTCTTCTATGCTGTTTTATTTTTTCGGCTATTCTACCTGACCCCCCAAATACACACACACACCACACACACACACACACACACACACACACACACACACACACACACACACACACACACACACACACACACACACACACACACACACACACACACACACACACACACACACACACTTAGTATCTCCTATTTCCTTTCCTAGACACAGTGTCTTATAGTACTGTGTTCACCTCATCCAGGATAAACTGTTTATTACACTGATAGCAACTATTTAGTTAGTGAACATAGGATTCCGCATGATTCAAAATCCAAATGTGGTGCTTATTCTACTCCCCCTTTACTTTTCTCCTTCCCTTTGATTCTCCGTTCATTATTTCTTCAGTATTTTTGGTTAGTTTGTTAGCAGGTTGGTTGGTTAACATAATAAACCTACTAGGTGCCTCATTAAAGAAGTGAAACAGAAATACCACCCTGCTTAAGCTGCTTATTAGCCTTCCCACACAACACATGAATGAATAAATTATAAGTTAATGAACAAATGGTTTTCATCATCTTATGGTAGTGGAGGAACAGTAGAATTGCATACATTACACAACTCTGCTGTGTCTTTGTCTACATACCTTCCGACCTCGGAAAATTAAAATCATAGTGATAACATTTAAAAATCATACCAGTGTACAAAGAAAGAGTAACTGTGTGTCATTTTACAAAGTAATAGATATACAAATATTGAAATTCATGGTGGTGGTAGTCTTCATTAAGAGCATCAATAAATCCAGATGAAGGCAAATTTAATGTCAGAACTGTGACATTGTATCTATATTATAGCAAAGCTTTTTGTTTCGTTCTAAATTGGAAGTTTAATAATGCATACCAGAGACAGGTGCAAATTGTTTAGATTGATCGTGTCCTAGAGCATCATGACAGGTGCAAATCGTTTAGATTGATCGTGTCCTAGAGCATCATGACAGGTGCAAATCGTTTAGATTGATCGTGTCCTAGAGCATCATGACAGGTGCAAATCGTTTAGATTGATCGTGTTCTAGAGCATCATTCAAGTTGCACTGGAACAAAATAACATATTTATGCACATAAACATGGATCTGAGTTTTTATTACACTCATAGCTAGAGAATATGTGCAGCTAGAAACAGACAGTTATTGAATTATACATTCGATCAAGTTATTTCATAATTTTAATTGAAGCTTGTTCATCAGACAGTTTAAAGGAGAATGCACTTATTTATGGATTATGTTTTTTTTTTAACTTGGAAACAGCCCACAAAGCATCTAGTATCCTATTTCCAAGGAATGGCCTGAGTATAGTTGCTGCAAAAAGAGGGCACAGCTGAGAAGTACATGAAACACGATCATTAGTATCATACAAGATGACAGGCACAGATGATATTTAAGCACGTTACATCATACTAACTATATAAGCAGATGCATACACTCTCCAAACTGATATTTCTTTTTATGCGCCATTCAAGCATGCTGTTTCAATTCTTGAAACAGATTTCATCAGAAATGTTTGCCTGACATATTTTGAATAAATGTGTATACAATTTAGCCACTTTCTTTTTTTGTATTCTTTCCACTCACATGTAATTGTTTCTTCCCCTATCTTATGTTTGTGAGATGTATCATTTGGTCCTCACTTATACTAAACAAAGGTTATCCTGCTTTTGATTGCCTCTTTTTCTTTATCACATATATCTTAACCTTTCTTGTCCTGTCCTGAATTTTAGTTCTCTGTAGAGTGATGTACTTTTCCTTCTTGGACTTCTGCAGCTTCACAGCAAGAGGTTCCCCAGTTTGATTCTCGGCTGGGATGTCCTCTGTACGGAGTCTACATGTCTTCCCTGTGTTCACGTGGGCTTCCTCCATGTGCACCAGTTTTCCCCCCATATTCCAGACATGCATGAGTGAATTGGACACTCTAAACTGGCCATATGTGTGAATGTGCATGCAGGTGTGTGGTGTGGAAGAATTACGGAGGTTGGGCTAGCCACCTGGTGGTATGAACTTTGGCTCTAGATGACTGTCACAGCTGAAGTGACACCCCGACCCCATGTGCAAAGAAAATGGGGAAAAAGGGGTTGTGGATGAATGAATGGATGGATGGATTGTATTGGCACCCTGATAGTGCCTCCTTATTAGAATATATTCTGTTTAATGTGATAGCCTTGTTAGGTGGTTAAGCTGTAATATAGCCTTGTTGGGGGGGGGGGGTTAAGCTGTAGTATGACTCCTTGAAGGCTTACTGTTGCTGAGGCGTTAGAGGAATAAATTTCTTTTTTCAGTGGCTGTTGCTGTGTGGTTCGTTTTTGTGGTGAAGCAATTTCCTGGTTGGTGTTGTTATTTCTATTTTAAGCTGTAATATAGCCTTGTTAGGGGGTTAAGGTGTAATGCAGCCATGTTAGGTGATTAAGCTGTAATATAGCCTTGTTGGGGGGGTTAAGTTGTAATGTAGCCTTGTTAGGGGGTTAAGCTGTAATATAGCCTTGTTGGGTGGTTAAGCTGTAATATAGCCTTGTTAGGTGGTTAAAGTGTAATATAGCTTTGTTAGGGAGTTAAGCCATAATATAACCTTCTTAGGTGGTTAAGCTGTAAAATAGCCTTGTTAGGGGGTTAAGGTGTGATATAGCCTTGTTAGGGGATTAAGCTGTAATACAGCCTTTTTAGGGGGTTAAGCTGTAAAATAGCCTTGTTAGGGGGTTAAGGTGTGATATAGCTTTGTTAGGTTGTTAAGCTGTAAAATAGCCTTGTTAGGGGGTTAATGTGTGATATAGCCTTGTTAGGGGGTTAAGCTGTAAAATAGCCTTGTTAGGGGTTTAAGTTGTAATATAGCCTTGTTAGGGGGTTAAGCTGTAATATAGCCTTGTTAGGGGTTTAAGTTGTAATATAGCCTTGTTAGGGGATAAGCTGTAATATAGCCTTGTTAGGTGGTTAAGCTGTAATATAGCCTTGTTAGGTGGTTAAAGTTTTAATACAGCCTTGTTAGGTGGTTAAAGTGTAATATAGCCTTGTTAGGTTGTTAAGCTGTAATATAGCTTTGTTAGGGGGTTAAGCTGTAATATAGTCTTGTAAGGTGGTTAAGCTGTAGTATAGCCTTGTTGGGGGGGGGGTTAAGCTGTAATACAGCCTTGTTAGGGGGTAGGCTGTAATATAGCCTTGTTAGGGGGTTAAGATGTAATATAGCCTTGTTAGGGGGTTAAGCTGTAATATAGCGTTGTTAAGGGGGTTAAGCTGTAATATAGCCTTGTTAAGCGATTAAGCTGTAATATAGCCTTGTTAGGAGGTTAAGCTGTAAAATAGCCTTGTTGGGTGGTTAAGGTGTAACATAGCTTTGTTAGGGGGTTAAACTGTAATACAGCCTTGTTAGGGGGTTAAGTTGTAATATAGCCTTGTTAGGGGGTTAAGGTGTAATACAGCCTTGTTAGGTGATTAAGCTGTAATATAGCCTTGTTAGGGGGTTAAGGTGTAATACAGCCTTGTTAAGCGATTAAGCTGTAATATAGCCTTGTTAGGAGGTTAAGCTGTAAAATAGCCTTGTTGGGTGGTTAAGGTGTAACATAGCTTTGTTAGGGGGTTAAACTGTAATACAGCCTTGTTAGGGGGTTAAGCTGTAATATAGCCTTGTTAGGGGGTTAAGGTGTAATACAGCCTTGTTAGGTGATTAAGCTGTAATATAGCCTTGTTAAGCGATTAAGCTGTAATATAGCCTTGTTAAGCGATTAAGCTGTAATATAGCCTTGTTAGGAGGTTAAGCTGTAAAATAGCCTTGTTGGGTGGTTAAGGTGTAACATAGCTTTGTTAGGGGGTTAAACTGTAATACAGCCTTGTTAGGGGGTTAAGCTGTAATATAGCCTTGTTAGGGGGTTAAGGTGTAATACAGCCTTGTTAGGTGATTAAGCTGTAATATAGCCGTGTTAGGGGGTTAAGTTGTAATGTAGCCCTGTTAGGAGGTTAAGCTGTAAAATAGCCTTGTTAGAGGGTTAAGATGTAACCCAGGGAAACAAATCGCTGTTCCAAAAAATAAAATTATAAAGACAAAATAAAGTGGGGGGGCTTTGCCACCAACACCCCCCTACTTAAATATGCCAACTCCGAGATCCCACCATAGTTGAGGAAACAGCAAAGTCCCGAGAACGACCTAGCAATTTTTTTCCCTAGGGAAAAAAAAATCACTGTTCCCTAACTTCACTGTTTTGTGATTTTGGGTTTTACGTGTCGAAGAAAGAGCATTTGCTCTTTTCTCATTTAGTTTATTTAATATATACTCCCCAGACATCACCTCAGCAGACTGATTCTCAAAGGACTTTTATACTCACAAAAAAATGTGCAGAATTGGCAATCCTGTCTAGATGTAATCTGAAGTTTAAAAGCATATCACTCTAGGGTTCCACTGACATAAATAAAATGTACAATAAAAGGAAAAAAAAAAACTCAAAACCTTATTATGATCTGCTAAGGCAGCCCATAAACTCAGCTTGGCATCTGAAGCCAAGGACCGTTTACTTCTGTAATTCTGTACTTCTGTAAAACTTCTGTAGTTACATTAGAAAACTAAGAAACAACCCTCAACAAACAGCAGAACTGATACTAAGTGGCAAAACCTATTCAACCCTGGTGAACATTGGCAATACTCTAGTGAATAAATTGAGCACACGTCACGCTTGAAATGACTATCCAAAGCCCTGTGATCCCTGTATCTCTAAACCCCATTACATCACTAAAAAAACATGCATTGAAATTGCTTTCAAGACTATGAATATTTCCTCCATGGGATCTGATAGCATTTGTTAAATAGTACTAAATATGCCCTGCAGAACCTGTCCATGCACTATTTAACCTGAGCCTGGCTACAGTTTCATTCCCAGGAGTATGGCATACAGCACTGATGATGCCACTCCATAAAGGGGGCCCTACTACTGTCCCCAGAAATAGGTAAAGAGGTAATCGACCTGATGAGACTCATTTGTAAGGTCATGGAGCACATTATAACAGACTTCATTAACATAGAAATTAAAAGTCTCAACAGGCAAGATCCACAACAATTTGGTTTTGTAAAAGGTACAGCCTGTCAAATGAAGATGGTAAACTTCTTCAAAAAGGTAACATAAGCAGTTGACAGTGGTCATGCTGTACAAACAGCCTACCTTGTTTTTTCCAAGGCATTGACTCCATCCCCAATGCTAGCATAATTAATAAACTTCATGCACTACAAATAGATCCTTATGTGGCAAGATGGACAGCAATTTGGCTAAAAGACAAAACCCATATGGTGTGGTATGGCTGGAAAGGGCAGTGTCTGAGAACTTGAAGGTGGCCTGTGGTGTTCTGCAGGACTCAAGTGTTGGACCACTTTTGCTTGGCACTATTTTCTCTAAAATGCAGACTAAAAACCAAGACCTATGACTAACCAAGTCTGCATTTGCAGATGACTGTAGAATATATATATATATATATATATATATATACACTGTGTGTGTGTGTGTGTGTGTGTGTGTGTGTGTGTGTGTGTGTGTGTGTGTGTGTGTGTGTGTACAGTGTAAGTGTGTGTGATTCTGTATAGGGTATGTGCATAATCAGAGCTTTCTCCAGATTCAGAAGGTTTCCTCATAAGTGTGCTGGCAAGTACAAAGTTTATTTTTATTTTTTATTTTATTTTACATTTGTTGACAGGGAAAGTCCGACTGGATACACGTCCATTTTCAGCGGAGCCCCAGGGAGAAAAGCTCCACAGATTAAGAACAAACAACTATGAGATGTCTACATAGCAAGCAAGTATTCATAGGAAAACACATGATTTAACAAAATTCCATGGTTTTAAAGTTACAAAGTACAATATTCATTGGTAGTCGCACATTTTAACAAAATTCCGTAGTTTAAGTTAGAGTAAAGTAGTACTTAGAATGTACTGGTTTCCAGTAATAACATTGATTGAGACAAATGTAAGTAAAAGGGGGTTGGGAGTGGATGTTAGGGTTAGTTTTGCGAGATGTAGTTGGGTTTAAAGTTGGAATGTGTATAATTGCTGACTTTTGGTGTGGGTGTTCACAGGTGAGGCACTATAAGGAGGAGTCACGATTCTTCTTGAAAGGATAGAAGTGAAAAAGGAGCATGAGAGTGGATTAGAGGTTGTGTGTGATATGGGTCAACCTGGTGGGTAGCAAGGGCATAGCCATGCGAGTTTTAGCTGTTCATTTAGTAGCTTTTTGAATGTAACCATTGAGTTGGCTGAGGTAATAGCAGAAGGTAATGAGTTCCAAACTGTACCGATGTAGTTAGGGAAGAGGGAGTCACCTGCTGTGTTATTGCTTTTGGTCACCTTGATCAGTCTTTTATCACTAGAGTGAAGTTGTCTGGGATTAGTTTGTAGTTTAAGTAGATTAGATCATGCTGGGGGGTTTCAGGTGGTATTAGTTTGTAGTTTAAGTAGATTAGATCATGCTGGGGGGTTTCAGGTGGTATTAGTTTGTAGTTTAAGTAGATTAGATCATGCTGGGGGGTTTCAGGTGGTATTAGTTTGTAGTTTAAGTAGATTAGATCGTGCTGGGGGAGTTTCAGGTGGTTTTAGTTTGCAGTTTAAGTAGATTAGATCGTGCTGGGGGGTTTCAGGTGGTATTAGTTTGTAGTTTAAGTAGATTAGATCATGCTGGGGGGTTTCAGGTGGTATTAGTTTGTAGTTTAAGTAGATTAGATCATGCTGGGGGGGTTTCAGGTGGTATTAGTTTGTAATTTAAGTAGATTAGATCAAGCTGGGGGGTTTCAGGTGGTATTAGTTTGTAGTTTAAGTAGATTAGATCGTACTGGGAGGGTTTCAGGTGGTATTAGTTTGTAGTTTAAGTAGATTAGATCATGCTGGGGGGATTCAGGTGGGATTAGTTTGTATTTTAAGTAGATTAGATCGTGCTGGGAGGGTTTCAGGTGGTATTAGTTTGTAGTTTAAGTAGATTAGATCATGCTGGGGGGTTTCAGGTGGGATTAGTTTGTATTTTAAGTAGATTAGATCATGCTGGGGGGTTTCAGGTGGTATTAGTTTGTAGTTTAAGTAGATTAGATCATGCTGGGGGGTTTCAGGTGGTATTAGTTTGTAGTTTAAGTAGATTAGATCATGCTGAGGGGATTCAGGTGGTATTAGTTTGTAGTTTAAGTAGATTAGATCATACTGGGAGGGTTTCAGGTGGTATTAGTTTGTAGTTTAAGTAGATTAGATCATGCTGGGGGGTTTCAGGTGGGATTAGTTTGTATTTTAAGTAGATTAGATCATGCTGGGGGGTTTCAGGTGGTATTAGTTTGTAGTTTAAGTAGATTAGATCATGCTGGGGGGTTTCAGGTGGTATTAGTTTGTAGTTTAAGTAGATTAGATCATGCTGGGGGGTTTCAGGTGGTATTAGTTTGTAGTTTAAGTAGATTAGATCATGCTGGGGGGGGTTTCAGGTGGTATTAGTTTGTAGTTTAAGTAGATTAGATCGTGCTGGGGGGTTTCAGGTGGTATTAGTTTGTAGTTTAAGTAGATTAGATCATGCTGGGAGGGTTTCAGGTGGGATTAGTTTATAGTTTAAGTAGATTAGATCATGCTGGAATGGTGTCAGGTGGTATTAGTTTGTATTTTAAGTAGATTAGATCGTGCTGGGGGGTTTCAGGTGGGATTAGTTTGTAGTTTAAGTAGATTAGATCATGCTCGGGGGTTTCAGGTGGTATTAGTTTGTAGTTTAAGTAGATTAGATCATGCTGGGGGGTTTCAGGTGGTATTAGTTTGTAGTTTAAGTAGATTAGATCATGCTGGGCGGGATGTCAGGAGGGATTAGTTTGCAGTTTAAGTAGATTAGATCAGGCTAGGGGGGTTTCAGGTGGTATTAGTTTGTAGTTTAAGTAGATTAGATCGTGCTGGGGGTTCAGGTGGTATTAGTTTGTAGTTTAAGTAGATTAGATCATGCTGGGAGGGTTTCAGGTGGGATTAGTTTATAGTTTAAGTAGATTAGATCATGCTGGAATGGTGTCAGGTGGTATTAGTTTGTATTTTAAGTAGATTAGATCGTGCTGGGGGGTTTCAGGTGGGATTAGTTTGTAGTTTAAGTAGATTAGATCATGCTGGGGGGTTTCAGGTGGTATTAGTTTGTAGTTTAAGTAGATTAGATCATGCTGGGGTTTTCAGGTGTTATTAGTTTGTAGTTTAAGTAGATTAGATCATGCTGGGGGGTTTCAGGTGGTATTAGTTTGTAGTTTAAGTAGATTAGATCATGCTGGGGGGTTTCAGGTGGTATTAGTTTGTAGTTTAAGTAGATTAGATCGTGCTGGGGGGGTTCAGGTGGTATTAGTTTGTAGTTTAAGTAGATTAGATCATGCTGGGAGGGTTTCAGGTGGTATTAGTTTATAGTTTAAGTAGATTAGATCATGCTGGAATGGTTTCAGGTGGTATTAGTTTGTATTTTAAGTAGATTAGATCGTGCTGGGGGGTTTCAGGTGGTATTAGTTTGTAGTTTAAGTAGATTAGATCATGCTGGGGGGTTTCAGGTGGTATTAGTTTGTAGTTTAAGTAGATTAGATCGTGCTGGGGGTTTCAGGTGGTATTAGTTTGTAGTTTAAGTAGATTAGATCATGCTGGGGGGGTTTCAGGTGGTATTAGTTTGTAGTTTAAGTAGATTAGATAATGCTGGGGGGGTTTCAGGTGGTATTAGTTTGAAGTTTAAGTAGATTAGATCTTGCTGGGGGGTTTCAGGTGGTATTAGTTTGTAGTATAAGTAGATTAGATCATGCTGGGAGGGTTACAGGTGGTATTAGTTTATAGTTTAAGTAGATTAGATCATGCTGGAATGGTTTCAGGTGGTATTAGTTTGTATTTTAAGTATATTAGATCATGCTGGGGGGTTTCAGGTGGTATTAGTTTGTAGTTTAAGTAGATTAGATCATGCTGGGGGGTTTCAGGTGGTATTAGTTTGTAGTTTAAGTAGATTAGATCATGCTGGGGGGTTTCAGGTGGTATTAGTTTGTAGTTTAAGTAGATTAGATCGTGCTGGGGGAGTTTCAGGTGGTATTAGTTTGCAGTTTAAGTAGATTAGATCGTGCTGCTCGGTTTCAGGTGGTATTAGTTTGTAGTTTAAGTAGATTAGATCATGCTGGGGGTTTCAGGTGGTATTAGTTTGTAGTTTAAGTAGATTAGATCATGCTGGGGGTTTCAGGTGGTATTAGTTTGTAATTTAAGTAGATTAGATCAAGCTGGGGGGTTTCAGGTGGTATTAGTTTGTAGTTTAAGTAGATTAGATCGTACTGGGAGGGTTTCAGGTGGTATTAGTTTGTAGTTTAAGTAGATTAGATCATGCTGGGGGGTTTCAGGTGGGATTAGTTTGTATTTTAAGAAGATTAGATCGTGCTGAGGGGTTTCAGGTGGTATTAGTTTGTAGTTTAAGTAGATTAGATCATGCTGAGGGGATTCAGGTGGTATTAGTTTGTAGTTTAAGTAGATTAGATCATACTGGGAGGGTTTCAGGTGGTATTAGTTTGTAGTTTAAGTAGATTAGATCATGCTGGGGGGTTTCAGGTGGGATTAGTTTGTATTTTAAGTAGATTAGATCATGCTGGGGGGTTTCAGGTGGTATTAGTTTGTAGTTTAAGTAGATTAGATCATGCTGGGGGGTTTCAGGTGGTATTAGTTTGTAGTTTAAGTAGATTAGATCATGCTGGGGGGTTTCAGGTGGTATTAGTTTGTAGTTTAAGTAGATTAGATCATGCTGGGGGGGGTTTCAGGTGGTATTAGTTTGTAGTTTAAGTAGATTAGATCGTGCTGGGGGTTTCAGGTGGTATTAGTTTGTAGTTTAAGTAGATTAGATCATGCTGGGAGGGTTTCAGGTGGGATTAGTTTATAGTTTAAGTAGATTAGATCATGCTGGAATGGTGTCAGGTGGTATTAGTTTGTATTTTAAGTAGATTAGATCGTGCTGGGGGGTTTCAGGTGGGATTAGTTTGTAGTTTAAGTAGATTAGATCATGGTGGGGGGTTTCAGGTGGTATTAGTTTGTAGTTTAAGTAGATTAGATCATGCTGGGGGGTTTCAGGTGGTATTAGTTTGTAGTTTAAGTAGATTAGATCATGCTGGGGGGTTTCAGGTGGTATTAGTTTGTAGTTTAAGTAGATTAGATCATGCTGGGGGGGGTTTCAGGTGGTATTAGTTTGTAGTTTAAGTAGATTAGATCGTGCTGGGGGGGTTCAGGTGGTATTAGTTTGTAGTTTAAGTAGATTAGATCATGCTGGGAGGGTTTCAGGTGGGATTAGTTTATAGTTTAAGTAGATTAGATCATGCTGGAATGGTGTCAGGTGGTATTAGTTTGTATTTTAAGTAGATTAGATCGTGCTGGGGGGTTTCAGGTGGGATTAGTTTGTAGTTTAAGTAGATTAGATCATGCTGGGGGGGTTCAGGTGGTATTAGTTTGTAGTTTAAGTAGATTAGATCATGCTGGGGGGTTTCAGGTGGTATTAGTTTGTAGTTTAAGTAGATTAGATCATGCTGGGGGTTTCAGGTGGTATTAGTTTGTAGTTTAAGTAGATTAGATCATGCTGGCGGGTTTCAGGTGGTATTAGTTTGTAGTTTAAGTAGATTAGATCGTGCTGGGGGGGTTCAGGTGGTATTAGTTTGTAGTTTAAGTAGATTAGATCATGCTGGGAGGGTTTCAGGTGGTATTAGTTTATAGTTTAAGTAGATTAGATCATGCTGGAATGGTTTCAGGTGGTATTAGTTTGTATTTTAAGTAGATTAGATCGTGCTGGGGGGTTTCAGGTGGTATTAGTTTGTATTTTAAGTAGATTAGATCGTGCTGGGGGGTTTCAGGTGGTATTAGTTTGTAGTTTAAGTAGATTAGATCGTGCTGGGGGGTTTCAGGTGGTCTTAGGTTGTAGTTTAAGTAGATTAGATCATGCTGGGGGGGTTTCAGGTGGTATTAGTTTGTAGTTTAAGTAGATTAGATAATGCTGGGGGGGTTTCAGGTGGTATTAGTTTGAAGTTTAAGTAGATTAGATCGTGCTGGGGGGGTTTCAGGTGGTATTAGTTTGTAGTTTAAGTAGATTAGATCATGCTGGGAGGGTTTCAGGTGGTATTAGTTTATAGTTTAAGTAGATTAGATCATGCTGGAATGGTTTCAGGTGGTATTAGTTTGTATTTTAAGTAGATTAGATCATGCTGGGGGGTTTCAGGTGGTATTAGTTTGTAGTTTAAGTAGATTAGATCATGCTGGGGGGTTTCAGGTGGTATTAGTTTGTAGTTTAAGTAGATTAGATTGTGCTGGGGGGTTTCAGGTGGTATTAGTTTGTAGTTTAAGTAGATTAGATCATGCTGGGGGGTTTCAGGTGGTATTAGTTTGTAGTTTAAGTAGATTAGATCATGCTGGGGGTTTCAGGTGGTATTAGTTTGTAGTTTAAGTAGATTAGATCATGCTGGGGGGTTTCAGGTGGTATTAGTTTGTAGTTTAAGTAGGTTAGATCATGCTGGGGGTTTCAGGTGGTATTAGTTTGTATTTTAAGTAGATTAGATCGTGCTGGGGGGTTTCAGGTGGTATTAGTTTGTAATTTAAGTAGATTAGATCGTGCTGGGGGGTTTCAGGTGGTATTAGTTTATAGTTTAAGTAGATTAGATCGTACTGGGAGGGTTTCAGGTGGTATTAGTTTGTAGTTTAAGTAGATTAGATCATGCTGGGGGGGTTTCAGGTGGTATTAGTTTGTAGTTTAATTAGATTAGATCATGCTGGGGGGGTTTAGGTGGTATTTGTTTGCAGTTTAAGTAGATTAGATCATTCTGGGGGGTTTCAGGTGGTATTAGTTTGTAGTTTAAGTAGATTAGATTGTGCTGGGAGGGTTTCAGGTGGTATTAGCTTATAGTTTAAGTAGATTAGATTGTGCTGGGGGGGTTTCAGGTGGTATTAGTTTGTAGTTTAAGTAGATTAGATTGTGCTGGGAGGGTTTCAGGTGGTATTAGTTTGTAGTCTATGTAGATTAGATTGTGCTGGGGGGGTTTCAGGTGGTATTAGTTTGTAGTTTAAGTAGATTAGATTGTGCTGGGAGGGTTTCAGGTGGTATTAGTTTGTAGTTTAAGTAGATTAGATTGTGCTGGGGGGGTTTCAGGTGGTATTAGTTTGTAGTTTAAGTAGATTAGATTGTGCTGGGAGGGGTTCAGGTGGTATTAGTTTGTAGTTTAAGTAGATTAGATCATGGTGGGGGGGGGGTTCAGGAAGTAGTAGGAGTTTCTGGGTGAAAGAAAGCTGATGGAGTGAGAGGAGATTTGGGAATTCAAGCCAGTTAAGTTGATTTAGTGAATGACAGTGGTGGACATGGTAGGGAGCACCAGTAGCAAATTTGGCAATTTGATTGTAGCAGATGTTAAGCTTGGTCATTTCAGTTTTGGGCAGGTTAGTGAAGATGGGCACGGTATAGAATAGTGTGGAGAGGAGGTGGGTTTGAGCTATGGTTATTCTAGCAGGTTGGGTTAGAAATGGTTTGTTTTTATAAAGACTGCCCAGTTTTTTGTTAATGTTTTTAATAATTTGATTTATATGTAGATCAGACTTGAGGTGGTTGTCAGTGGTCACTCCTAGCAGTTTAGTATGAGTGTCTGGAGAGATGATAGTCCCATCTCTGGACACAATATTGAATGTGTTGGGTATTGAGATGGATTTGTTTGGTTTAAATAGCAGCAGTTTGGTCTTTTTGGGATTAAGTAATAGGTTTTTGTTAAGAAACCAGGTTTCTGCAATTTGGAAGGCTTTTTTGGGTAATGGAGAGGAGTGTGGCTGAGCAGACTAATGTCGAGTCATTAGCATATTGTATAACAGTTGCATCTTGGCATATGCTGTGGAGGTCATTAATGAAGATGGAGAATAGAAGGGGTCCCGGAATGGACCCTTGTGGGACTCCTGTGGTAATAGGCAGCAGTGAGGATAGGTTGTTGTCCCATCGAACTGCTTGTTGTCTACCATGTAGATAGTTATAGAACTAGGCTAGTGTGTGACCACTAAGGCCAAGATTAGTAAGGGAGTGGAGTAGTTTGGGATGGCTGACCATACTGAAGGCTTTTGACAGGTCCAAGAATATGGCAGATGCTAGTTTACCTAAGTGCCTGTTTTGGTTGATGAGGTTTGTAAAGGAAAGAAGGGCTGTGGTTGTACTGTGGGCAGGGCAGAATCCATGCTGGGTAGGAGAGAGAAGTTGGTTATTAAGTAGGTATGGCATAAGTTTGTAATGTATACATTTTTCAAGAATTTTCTAGAGGATACAGGATGGCAATAGGTCGATAATTGGTGAGGTCAGTAGATGTTCCACCTTTATGTAAAGGAATGATGTAGGAGGTTTTCCAGATTGGTGGGATGGTGCTTTCTGATATAGATCTGTTAACTAGAATAGAGATTGGGTAGGCAAGTTCATTAGCAGCCAACTGGAGGTATTCTGCTGGGATGCCATCCGCTGCTAGGGTAGTAAGTTTTAGTCTGGATAGTAATTGTTTGACATAATTGGTAGGGATGGGTTGGAACTGGAAGACTGTTTGGGGATATTGGTAGTAGTAGTAGTGGGTTGTTGCTGAACTAGTTTAAAGATGGTTTCTATGAAGTATTTGTTGAAGGATTCAGGTATGTCTGTGATTTTGCCTGTGGAGGTTGGTGATGGGGTGGAGGGTTTGCCGGGGTGAAGTAGTTTATTTATTCCTGCCCAGAATTTTTTGGGGTTGTTTTGGTTAGTTACTGGAGAAACATATTTGGCTGGCAGCTGTTAGTGCTCAGTGAGTACCAGGATCAAGGATTGTAACTACTTGAGATGTTTATTTATTATGTGAGACACAGTGAGCACCAGGAAGTTTGGTATCTCCAACAAAATGTCATGGAAGGGCTTTAGGCTGTGGCCACGATGCTTGTGTGGGTATCATTGATTCATTTTTTGTTTGTGGGCTCAGGCTGTGATAAATATTCTGGCTACCTTGTTATATGGTTTTATCGATAGCCATTTGCATAAAAATGTTTAACATTGTTTTCTTTGTTTAAAAAAGTGTTAAGAGGAACTTGAATAGATGGAGCTTTCTTAGTTTTAGGGGGGGGGGTTATATATGCTTACTCTTTTCATTGTCATACTTTAGTTATTATTTTTTCTATCAATGCTTCTGACATTGTGATTGTTTAGGTAGTTATTTGCAGGGCTCTCCTTTTTGAGGTTCTCTCTTGTGCTTTTTGTCTGTTATTTGATTTGTTCCTGTCCTGTAGTGGATTGGCACTTGCAAGTGTTGAGGTTGTATGAGAAAATCCAGAAATAAGTGTAAGTGAGTCAAACCACCAAATAAATTTCCAGAAGATATGTAAAACAGCAGTTTATTGGAAAAAGGTTAGCGCGTTCGCGGGGTTACCGCTTCATCAGACCAAATACAAATACGCCTTGGCTGGCCCGTGGTGGTTTGACTCACTTACACTTATTTCTGGATTTGCTGCTTTGTTTTGTGAGTCTCGTTCAGCAGTTGGGATAGCTTATATATATTTTTTTCGTTGTATGAGAAAAGTCAGCAGTAGTTAAGCACAAGCACATTGAAACCTGGATTATCTGCCATGGAATCCTTTTTGATAGGGAATTAGGGTGTTTCTCAGGAAATTCAGAAATCAGGGTCTCAATCAGGAAATTCACTTTTGGTGAGAGTACTCCCTGACTGTTTTGAAGAGTTCTGAGAGTGCACTTATTTCTGAATTGCATTCCCTTAAATATTTAGTTTTTCACTTGAATTTTCTATTTTACATTTAAGTTTAATTTTGTCTGAACAATCTTTTGCTTGTTTCAAATGGCATCACGGGTAATGTGAAATGGAACCAGTAGTAGGTGGTTAGAATAATCCAAAAAAATCCACTTTGATAAAGCTTAGAAATGTTCAACAAAAGTCTTAATACTTCTTTATTTTATGTCAGTGAGTGAGAAAGGATGGCTATCTTCTCATTTAAATTTGTTTTCTGTGGTAAAATTACATATTTTTTCACCACTGTAATATTGTACATGGAAATAAAGCATAAATTCAAGAAAATTAAATACATATTGCAGGAAACAGTTTGCACACATACATTATTTTTTCCTGTCCAGAGTTCGTCAATATGATTTGTACAACCCCATGATTATCTAGTGTAATCATTTCAACAGATATTACCAGTTGTTATACCAAACTTATACATTTTAATATGTGTAGAATGTTTTTGTATTTATCTGTTACTAACAATTAATCCTGAATGAAAAACCACTACATTCACTTCTTGAAAGAGGTGGAGTAAAGGGTGGGGCTTTTGTCAGTTTTTAGGGTTTTCCAAAGGAGGCAACCCTTAAATTTGAAACTGCATGCCAGTTTATTTACTTTTTGTTGGGCAAGTCGCTCTTACTGTCACAGAAACAGTATGGGTTTTACTTTGCCAAGCGGGGGGAGTGCCCTTTTAATTCACTGCTGTTTGATGAAACTGTTGGGGAAGGGGGCAGGCAGAAGTATAGTGCTTCTCTCACCCCCCACCCCCCCAGTCTTCATCAGCTTCTGGCACCTATGGGAGGTCCCAAAATTCTATTTATAGAGAAATTAAGCAAAGAAAAGGATGTGGAGGCCTACCTTATGATCTTCAAAAGGTGTGTGTGTGTGTGTGTTTTTGTGTATGTGTGTGTGAGTGAGTGTAAATATATATATATATATATATATATATATATATATAGATATATATATATATATATATATATATATATATATATATATATATATGTATGTAGATATATATATATATATATATATATATATATATATATATATATATATATACACATATATATATATATATATGGGTCTACTTTACATGGTCGACATTCCAAAATGTCGAAGACCATATGGCCGAGACCATATGATCAACATTTGAAATGTTGAACATGTAAAAAACAAAAACAAAAAAACAGCAAACACTTACCTTAATACTGCTAGCAGGGGGGCAAGCCCCCTGCACCCCCCGTAACTTAAATATACCAACTCTGAGATCGCACTACAGTGCAGAAGATGGAAATCTTTCCATTCTGCACTGTACGGAAATGGCGGTTCCACATGGTCGGCATTTCAAATGTCGATCATATGGTCTCTGCCATATGGTCTTCGACATTTTGGAATGTCGACCATGTAAAGGGGACCCATATATAATATATATATATATATATATATATATATATATATATATATATATATATATATATATATATATATATATATATATATATATCAAGAGAAATGGCTCCAAACTGAATGGGACAGAATTTTGCTGTCAGACTTATGTAGGGACTTGAATGCATATATGGACTTGGAAGGTACTCATGCCTAGAACTACCAGAAAGTAAATGAAGAAATATTTCCAAGAGCTGGAGTATAGTCTAAAGGGCAAAATTGTAGAAGTTAGTTCCTCGCTGAAGGAACATCTAAAAGGAATAAAAGAAAATAAGGAGTGAGAAAAGGCCCAGTGTGGGATAACCTGTAGAGTGCAACCTGTGGATTATAGCTTCCAGAACTAACTGTTTTGGAGCTGGAAGTAAGGCCTGGCAGAGGCCTACATCTTGGTCCCTAAGAGAGGCCTGAAGCCTTAGACTTTCTTTTTGATTATCAGAGAGCCGGCATGCTAGTGGGGCTTGTGGACTGGATGCTGTTTTGAATGTACTGTTGTTTGTTTTGAAATTGCTAAGCCAAGTGGGCTAATTTAGCTGCAGAATTTCATAAACCTGTATTTTAAATATGTCATGCTTCCAGCATTTTCTTGGACTTGCACTGGTTTTGTGTAAAAGCAGTCTGGTGAGAAACTTGCCAAACTACAGTTCCTCACAGTACTGCTACTGCCAAATGCAAACCACATTTTGGACTATAAATTCTTCATTCATCAGTGCCTGTTGTATTTCTGATGTGGCTAACTAATGTTCACAACCTTGGAGAAATTATTAGGGGAAATCATACAATAATAGATGGAAAATTACCTGAAAAGGCTGTAGCTACAACAAAAACTGACTGTAGTGGCTAGCATAGCTGAAAATCTGAAGACTTTGCCTGTGAAGAAAAACCATGGAGGGTGACTAGAATCTTATTTAGTGACATTTGAATGCTGTGTTACTACAGCAAAGTGGAACCTAGCAGACTAAGCAAGAATCTTGTCATGCCAAACTAAGAAAGACACTGAAAACATACATGGACATGGACGAGACTGACTTATGAAAAAAAATGTAGTCAGGGCTGGTACAAATCCTGACGTACACGCATTAAAAATTCATAACATGTTTAATATAAACTTGTACATGCACAGAGAAATGATTTTAAAGCACATTTTACAATGCTGGCATGGAGCTGCTAACAAGAAGTAAACGCAAGTAAAGTGAAAAGTTTAGAAATTTTAGCAGTAGATAGGTTTAAAAGAGTTTGAACCAGTAACAGTAAAATGGTTACTGGAAAGTCTTTACAAGGGTTCTGATAATGTTAAGTTTAATAGAACCCTTATTAGTCAAAGACACAGTGTTTAGAAATGAATTGTCTCTTTTTAAGGTTGTAACTATAAGAAGAGATATGCATTCAGTGAAACCAAAACCAGCAAGTAAAGTGCTAATTTATTACAAATGTGTCGGGGGGGGTCACATGCTAAGTTCCTTGTTTTTAGCGCTTAAGATAGTGCGTCTAATGAAAATGATGGTTTGAATGAGAGGTTTCAGCATCTAGGGTAACCAAGTCAGCTGTGGATCACTTTGTTGCAACCATGGTAAAGTGCACTGTATTTTTAGAAGAAATGGAGGCATGTGCTCTGCTAGATTCTGGAAGCCTGATTTTCACTGCAGGCATTCCTTACTGTTTAAATTTAGTAACAAGCATAAAGGAGAGGTATTTGACAACAACATATATATCTTTGACCATCAAATATTCCTGTAGAGGAATGGCGTAACTATGGGCACTTCATGTGCCAATAGCTACGCCAACATTCTAATGGCTGTTTGGGAAAAGAAATTTGTGTTGGATGGGTGGTATCGACATCTTGTGGGGTTTTATCACAGATTTGTGGATGACCTGTTTAATGTATGATTGGGTACCACAGAGGAACTAGGAAGATTCTATGATTATATCAACAATTCCAACCCCTTTTTAAAGTTTACCATGATTCACTCGAATGCCAACATATATTTCCTGGATGTGAAGATATATATATATATATATATATATATATATATATATATATAGATGGAAAGGTTAATACTGGTGCGCATAGGAAGGAACATTACAGGAACAGTTTGTTGCATAGAACTAGTATGCACCCACAACACATATCTGAAAATATAGTTAAAGGACAAGGTATGAGGCTGTCCAGATTAAGCACAGAACAAAGTGGCTATCAGTCTGAACTTTTAAGCTTGGAGAATAGATTAGTGGACAGAGGATATAAAAATATAAAGTTTCCACAATTTTAAAAGGTGTACAAAACTTAAGGGATACATTAGCTAAGCCTTATTACTCTGATAGAGCATCCGTTGAAGCTTGGAGCAGTGACAATAAGAAAAGGCAAAATAAAGAAGCCAGGATGCCTGAACTGTGTGCCAGTAATGTTAATCCAGTCCTAGACATAGATAAGAAGTGTTGTACTATGTGCCAGTAATGTTAATCCAGTCCTAGACATAGATAAGAAGTGTTGTACTATGTGCCAATAATGTTAATCCAGTCCTAGACATAGATAAGAAGTGTTGTACTATGTGCCAGTAATGTTAATCCAGTCCTAGACATAGATAAGAAGTGTTGTACTATGTGCCAGTAATGTTAATCCAGTCCTAGACATAGATAAGAAGTGTTGTACTATGTGCCAGTAATGTTAATCCAGTCCTAGACATAGATAAGAGGTATTGTACTATGTGCCAGTAATGTTAATCCAGTCCTAGACATAGATAAGAAGTGTTGTACTATGTGCCAGTAATGTTAATCCAGTCCTAGACATAGATAAGAAGTGTTGTACTATGTGCCAGTAATGTTAATCCAGTCCTAGACATAGATAAGAAGTGTTGTACTATGTGCCAGTAATGTTAATCCAGTCCTAGACATAGATAAGAAGTGTTGTACTATGTGCCAGTAATGTTAATCCAGTCCTAGACATAGATAAGAAGTGTTGTACTATGTGCCAGTAATGTTAATCCAGTCCTAGACATAGATAAGAAGTGTTGTACTATGTGCCAGTAATGTTAATCCAGTCCTAGACATAGATAAGAAGTGTTGTACTATGTGCCAGTAATGTTAATCCAGTCCTAGACATAGATAAGAAGTGTTGTACTATGTGCCAGTAATGTTAATCCAGTCCTAGACATAGATAAGAAGTGTTGTACTATGTGCCAGTAATGTTAATCCAGTCCTAGACATAGATAAGAAGTGTTGTACTATGTGCCAGTAATGTTAATCCAGTCCTAGACATAGATAAGAAGTGTTGTACTATGTGCCAGTAATGTTAATCCAGTCCTAGACATAGATAAGAAGTGTTGTACTATGTGCCAGTAATGTTAATCCAGTCCTAGACATAGATAAGAAGTGTTGTACTATGTGCCAGTAATGTTAATCCAGTCCTAGACATAGATAAGAAGTGTTGTACTATGTGCCAGTAATGTTAATCCAGTCCTAGACATAGATAAGAAGTGTTGTACTATGTGCCAGTAATGTTAATCCAGTCCTAGACATAGATAAGAAGTGTTGTACTATGTGCCAGTAATGTTAATCCAGTCCTAGACATAGATAAGAAGTGTTGTACTATGTGCCAGTAATGTTAATCCAGTCCTAGACATAGATAAGAAGTGTTGTACTATGTGCCAGTAATGTTAATCCAGTCCTAGACATAGATAAGAAGTGTTGTACTATGTGCCAGTAATGTTAATCCAGTCCTAGACATAGATAAGAAGTGTTGTACTATGTGCCAGTAATGTTAATCCAGTCCTAGACATAGATAAGAAGTGTTGTACTATGTGCCAGTAATGTTAATCCAGTCCTAGACATAGATAAGAAGTGTTGTACTATGTGCCAGTAATGTTAATCCAGTCCTAGACATAGATAAGAAGTGTTGTACTATGTGCCAGTAATGTTAATCCAGTCCTAGACATAGATAAGAAGTGTTGTACTATGTGCCAGTAATGTTAATCCAGTCCTAGACATAGATAAGAAGTGTTGTACTATGTGCCAGTAATGTTAATCCAGTCCTAGACATAGATAAGAAGTGTTGTACTATGTGCCAGTAATGTTAATCCAGTCCTAGACATAGATAAGAAGTGTTGTACTATGTGCCAGTAATGTTAATCCAGTCCTAGACATAGATAAGAAGTGTTGTACTATGTGCCAGTAATGTTAATCCAGTCCTAGACATAGATAAGAAGTGTTGTACTATGTGCCAGTAATGTTAATCCAGTCCTAGACATAGATAAGAAGTGTTGTACTATGTGCCAGTAATGTTAATCCAGTCCTAGACATAGATAAGAAGTGTTGTACTATGTGCCAGTAATGTTAATCCAGTCCTAGACATAGATAAGAAGTGTTGTACTATGTGCCAGTAATGTTAATCCAGTCCTAGACATAGATAAGAAGTGTTGTACTATGTGCCAGTAATGTTAATCCAGTCCTAGACATAGATAAGAAGTGTTGTACTATGTGCCAGTAATGTTAATCCAGTCCTAGACATAGATAAGAAGTGTTGTACTATGTGCCAGTAATGTTAATCCAGTCCTAGACATAGATAAGAAGTGTTGTACTATGTGCCAGTAATGTTAATCCAGTCCTAGACATAGATAAGAAGTGTTGTACTATGTGCCAGTAATGTTAATCCAGTCCTAGACATAGATAAGAAGTGTTGTACTATGTGCCAGTAATGTTAATCCAGTCCTAGACATAGATAAGAAGTGTTGTACTATGTGCCAGTAATGTTAATCCAGTCCTAGACATAGATAAGAAGTGTTGTACTATGTGCCAGTAATGTTAATCCAGTCCTAGACATAGATAAGAAGTGTTGTACTATGTGCCAGTAATGTTAATCCAGTCCTAGACATAGATAAGAAGTGTTGTACTATGTGCCAGTAATGTTAATCCAGTCCTAGACATAGATAAGAAGTGTTGTACTATGTGCCAGTAATGTTAATCCAGTCCTAGACATAGATAAGAAGTGTTGTACTATGTGCCAGTAATGTTAATCCAGTCCTAGACATAGATAAGAAGTGTTGTACTATGTGCCAGTAATGTTAATCCAGTCCTAGACATAGATAAGAAGTGTTGTACTATGTGCCAGTAATGTTAATCCAGTCCTAGACATAGATAAGAGGTATTGGCCTATTTTGACAACAGATCCTGATATAAAGAGCATAGTGGGACCAAAGTCAATGTTTTTATTTAAGAATATGATTATTTATTTAAGAATATGTGAAAACTTTAATAACTTCAAATCCCAGCTTCATTCCTACCTTTTCTCCAATTGGAAATGCAACTGCATTCTCCCCACCTAGTCTTCTAATCACCCCACTCCATCTTGAATTACTAAACACCTAGCTAACTGAATGCAAGGTAAACTAACAATATGTTCATAATGTATATGTTGTATATAGCCTACTTCCACCTTTCCTCTCTCTTTCAATGAAGTCATTATTCTCTCCTTCCAATGAAGACATTACTGCCATCTTACATTTAATTGCTATGTAACCAAAGAAGAATTCCAGTCTCTAACATGAAATGTACTTGTAATTGTAACTGTTTTTACTTTGCTCTGATTGTATCTGTAACTTAACTATGTAATGCGGAGCTTTTCTCCCTGGGCCTCCACTGAAAATGGGCTCTCTGAGCCCAGTGGACCTCCCCGGTCATCAAACTGGAAATAAATAAATAAATATGAGAAATATTAAAAGGATGCTATGTTATCCAAAAGAACATGCCCCATGTTGGGTGGATTATGTTCAAGCAATGACAGATCTCGGCTGCAAATGTAATCAATGTAAATATATTGATTCCACAGGGAAGTTTGAACACCCTGATTTTAGAAAAATATTCAGATTTAGAATGGAGGGTAGTTGTGAGACGGAATATGTTGTGTACCTGACGTGTTGCCAGGTATGCAAAGTATTCTATGTAGGAAAAATAGATAGAATGCTTAAAAACAGGATAAGAGAACATGTATATGATATTCAGCACCAAGTTGTAACAAATGTATTAGCTAAATGTTATGAGTGCATATAATACCCACAATTTTAAATGTACGATTATAGACAGAACCAGGATAGATGACAGAATGGGAGACATTAGGAACAGGACTGAGGTGAGTGAGACCAAATGGATAGTCAGGCTGAGAGCAGATTCAGGCAAAGGGCTTAATGACAAGGTCTCTTTAAAACCTTTGCTCAAAGTCAGAGCATTGAGGAGATAAGATGCTCTGTGCACCTTTCCAACAAAACAAGTGTTTCTGGATTTATTTAATTCATTATATATGCTCATTCTTCTTCTTCTTTCGGCTTTTCCCGGTTAGGGGTCGCCACAACGGATCACCTGTCCACTCATTATATGTGTTCATTATATGTTCGTTATTATATATCTTATTTATTATGTGAGTCTTTAGCACATATGTATTTCTATATATTTTTTATACATTTCTGTTTCTTTAGGTGTTTTTTTAAGTTTAAATGGGGTGTAATTGTTGAATTTTTTCCCAGGCCTCCGCTGAAAATAGGCTCTGTGGAACCTAGTCGGACATTGCCGGTCAACAAATGTTAAATAAAAAATTAAAAATTGAAGTGATGAGTCACATTATTTAAATGTGAAGGTGTAGTGGGTGGACGAATGTCTGATGAAGCAGTCGAGAATACTGTGAAAGCCGTTATGTTTGTGTACTTGCTATCTTAATAAAGTCTTTTAATCTGGATTTATGCCATTTGTTTTACCTCGTCTCATCTTGTTTCATTGGATTAATTGTGGTTTTGGATGAGGTATTTGTCTGGATTTACTGGCTCCTTTCTGTGCATAAAGTAGAGGTAATTTGCATTCATGGAAACAGAAAAGAGCATCTTTTGCATGGATAGATGTTTAAAATGTTCTACAAAGTTGCTGCATCCTGTGGCTTTAACTCGTGATGTAATACCAGGAACTGTCCCCAGTTTAGACTGCTTTGGAAACATGGAAGGAGGAATATTCGAATGCTATAGTGTGGCAGACTGATACACCCATGCAGTATATAATAATAGGTGGAGGGAGCAAGGCAGTGACGTCTTACAATGATTCAGGATCAAAACCAGGAGAAGGGAGTTGGTATAGAAACTGAAAAAGTAGACAGAGTTTGCTTGTTATTAGACAAAGAAAAGGGTCCTATCTGTTGTCAGTAGCAAATAGGATCATTTTTGTCATCAGTAGCATACATCAATAATAGAGCAACAAAATTACAAAACAGTAAGGAATGCCAATATGGGAATAACATCAGTACAATTCAAAAGTCAACTTAGAAACTTACAAGAATCATTAGCACAGAAGCTGAGAATTACATAGGCAAAAATAAATAAAACACCTGAGTAAGGACCTTCAGAACAACGTAAGAAGAGATAGTGCAATAAACAGGAGAATGCAGAGGTCTGAGCCTGTTTCTACTAATGTAAAGCATAGAATAAATTCAAAGGTGGACTCTAAGTAGCAGGAATCAGTGAAATAAAAAAAGGGTAAAGCAGAAGGTAATTTTTTTCAGTGCAACCCTTTGCAGGGGGAGACATAGAATAATCTGCTCTGTCAACGTTTTTAGGAGAGGAAGAAATACCTTCCAACCCGAACTAAGATACTGAAAGAAGTAACCCTGAATTAGTGGGTTTAGAAGCAATCCATGTAAGCCACATAAACTTGAAAAGACACATTGACAAAATGATGCATTAAAAGAGAAAATGTAACTAAGCCTGAAAGGGGAAGACAGTGAATAGGATGTTCTCACAATCTCTTACTCCTATTTTGAGTAAAAAATATATTTTATATAGATTATAAAACATTAGTAATGAAGCCAGACAATAATCGTGTGTTAGGAGATCTCCTGGGAATAGACAAAAATAAAACGGGGATAGTAGCTAGATTTTACTAGCCAGGCATAGTGAAAGTGAACTTTTCATAGGTTCATAGGTAGGTTCATAGGTAGGTACTAAGCTATCTGCCCTAGGGCCCATACAAGCCAAAAAATGTACCCTGGCTTTCGCCACCCAAGAAAATTATTTTCCTGTGCCCCTGTCGAGCAGAGCCATTTTCTGCTTTTTGTTCAGAAAATCAGAAAGGTGCACTGAATCCTGGATATAAAATTCCCCTGATCCCAATGCTTAACACAGAAGCACCATTTTAATGTAATGCTGTGGACATTGTGACTCCATTAGTAAAATCTATCAATGGATATCATATACTAGTCATAATAAACTGTGCTACCGAATTCCCAGAGGCAGTAGCTGTACTCAAAGCTAATGCTAAGGGTATAAGCAGAGAACTGCCACTGTTATTCTCCTGAGTGGGTATCCCTAAGGAGGTACTTGCTGACCAAGGCACCCCTTTATGTGAAGGGCACCGCATCACTTATGTCAGAGCCTTGAATTCAAACAGTTGGAAGACATCAGTATAGCACCCACATGCTGGATTAGTAAAAAAAGCTTAATAAAACACTGAAATCTATGCCAATGAAAGCTTCTGATGTTGGATGGAAGAAAACCGCAACCAGTTATTACTTACTTATGGTTTCTAATCAGAGATGAGAAGTGCTGTAAACTTTCAGTTGGGATTACATCATTCAACTTCTGTATGGCAGGTATTACATAGAGCTCCTTGATGTCACCACAGAAATTTGGGAAGAGTAAAAGACATCATGGAAACGTTTGACAGAACACTGTGATAGTTTTGCGGGGTAGGTTAAAGTTAGTAATGCCGTAGGAAAGGCACACAAGCAGATTACCAAGGAAATGCAAAAACGGGTCTGTAATCAAAACGTCCTACTTCAGATTTAACCCTAGTGTAGTGCCCTTAATGAAAAACTCTGGACAAACAATAGGGGCTATTTGAATTGATGAACAGTAGAAAATTCATTACATGATAAGTTAATATAGCCAGGAAAGAGAAAGGTACAGCAAATGTACCTCATTAATGTACTACTTGGAAGTTAGTGCAGAGGACTACAGCTCATAGCTTTTAGTGAGCTACTTCCTGTTCCCATGGTACAGGGTTTGATTCCTTCCACCTTTATTTGCCTGTTGTGTGACTCGGAGAAAGTCAGTTAACTAGACAAAGCTCCTGGTTTACCCCTGAATGGGGGTAATGTATCCGGTAGGCTTACTTGTGAAGAAGTAGGTAAAATAAAGAAATTAAAAAGTCATGAAATGAATTAAAATATTATTCAGAGTTGGCAAGCTGAAGTTCTTAAAGGAGAGACCAGGGAGTCACTTTCTAAAGTACAGATAGATGAATCTTTGTCAAGAGTATAAAAGTAGAATATGGGATAATTTAACTTATGAATTAAATGAATGCTTACAGAAATGCCTGAGGGTGCAATGATAGAACATAAAATAGAGATGAAATCTGGGAGGAATGACAAGTTGCCACCAAACAGAGTACCAGGGTCTCACAAATGATTAAGTGAAGGAGTTAAAAAAAATGCTTAAATCCGGTGTGACTGCAGAGTTAGAGTGGCTAAACCAGACCACTAGTGCTAGTCCCTAAACCTAAGGGAAGTATCAGATTCTGTATTGACTGAAGAGTCACAAAGTGACAGGGGCAGCCCAGTTGTCCTAGTCCCTAAACCTGAGGGAAGTATCAGATTCTGTAATGACCGAAGAGTCACAAAGTGACGGGGGCACCCCAGTAATGCTAGTCCCCAAACCTGAGGGAAATATCAGATTCTGTAATTTCTGAAGAGTCAGAGTGAGTGGAGCAACCCAGTAGTGTTAATCCCTAAACCTGAGGGAAGTATCAGATTCTGTAATGTCTGAAAAATCACATAGTGACTGGAGCAGCCCAGTAGTGTTAGTCCCTAAACCTGAGGGAAGTATCAGATTCTGTAATGTCTGAAAAATCACATAGTGACTGGAGCAGCCCAGTAGTGCTAACCCTAAACCGGAGGGAAGTACCAGATTCTGTAATGACTAAAGAGTCACAGTGTTACTGGAGCAGCACAATAGTGCTAGTCCCTAAACCTGAGGGAAGTATCAGATTCTCTAATGTGTGAAGAGTTACATAGTGATTGAGGCAGCCCAGTAGTGCTAGTCCCCAAACCTGAGGGAAGAGTCATATTTTGTAATTACTTTAGAAACTTGAACTGCATGTCAAAGTTTGATGGCTACCTCATGCCCAGAACTGACTTGTCAGTAGAGAACTTTGTGAAGGCTAGATATTTGACAACATTAAACTTGAAAAAGGGACACTAGCATATACCACAACAACCACCACCACCAAAGAAAATACAGAGCTTTTGGTCTCTGATGGTCTCTTCCACAACAGTGTTGCCATCTGGTTACATTGAACCCCATTTACCTTTCAACAGCTGAAGGACAAAATGCTGGAGCTTCATTCCTGCTACCTCTTGCCATACCTGGATGAAATGGTCATTCTTTCAGAGGACTGACAGTCTCACTTACCTAAGTTCAGGTTGTGCTGGAATCCATAAAACAGGCAGGCTTGACTGTAAGGTAGAAAAGGTAAACTGGGTATGATGGATGCGTGTTACTTAGTGCAGCTTGTAAGTGGTACGATGACAAGTGCAGAAGATAAGGGCCATAACAAACTGATCACTGAAAGGCCGTAGGATCTTTTCTTGGAATAGACAGCTACTACAGAAAGTCTGTGCTTAATTTTATAAGTATTGGTTGTCTTTTGTTAGACCTCAAATAAAGTGAAAGCTCCTCTCAAGGTGTGATGGCTCCTTGAGACAAAAAGAGCATTTAATGAACTGAAAAATGATCCTTTGTTCTGAACCTATGTTAATAACTTCTGATTTTACTAAAGGGTTTGCATCATAAACCAACTGTCAGAGGTATGTTTGGTGGCAGAGCTATCAAAAGACACTCGAGGTGGAAAGCACCCTGGGTGCTATATCAGCAAAAAGCAGAATAATGCAGAAAGGAGGCACTCTGCTATTCAAAATATTTTCTGCAATAAGTGGGTCTTCCTGGATTTAAAATGATATTTATTAGACTGGCACTTCAATTTGGGAACAAATTGTGCCCCTTTGTAATGCTGGCAGGCTCTTCCCTTCAACCTTTTCAACTTTTTGTGACACGTGGGCATGCTGATGGGTTATCGAGGGCCTACGGCTCATCATTATGATTCCACCCCCCCCTACTTTTGTGCTTTGAGGAGGGGTGTAGCTCTGTCATGGAGGGGTGCAGCTCTATCATGTCAGTTATGGTAAATGTGTCTGTATCTTTAAATGTGATGTCTGAATGTTTGTGAATTTTTGCTGCGCAGGGACAATGTAAAAAGCTATTATCTAAATTACATTGACTTAACTGACAATTAGAGTACAGAAGAGAGTAATCTGGAGGACTAACTGCTGTACGAAACGTCCTCATTGAAGAAGTATCTAAAAGTAAGACCATGAAGTTTGAAGTGATAATAGGCTCTAACCAGGCTAATCTGTATAGTGTAGTGTGTGGATTATACCTTGTGGAAGTACCTGTTTTTGGGGCTGAAGGTAGAGCCTTGGAAAGGTATATAACCTTGGACTTTTCTTGGAGAGTGGGGGAGGCCTGTTGCCTGGGACTTTTTTTTGTATTAGACAGACAGCTTGTGTCCTAGTAAGGTTATGTTGACTGGGCACTGTTATGAAGGCATTGTTTGTTTTGAAATTGTATAGCCAAATGACTTAACATTTTATTTGTAGAATTTGATTAAACTTATTTTTTACATGTCTTCCTTTCCAAATCATCATGACCTTACTGTGCATGTATACATAAATGTATGATGGCTTGTGTCATACATGATACTTCAGTAAAGATGTTTCTTGTTTAAAAAAAAAAGAAGTAAGTTTTTTAAAATACTGAACACCAGTCAAACGGAAGAGTTGGTCAGTGTGATTGGAGGTATGACACCAACAAGCTTGTCAATAGTAGAATGAAATGGACCCAAGTATTTTAATAAGTCTTTGGACATAATTTGCTATGCCTTGCCTGATCCTGATAGCTACAGGATTTTAGGTAGTGCTGCATTTTTATAGCCTCAGCCTTTTTAAGAGCTGTGAGATTCATTGCCCAGAGAGTAAAACCCAAATGAATTCTATTTTTTTTTTACAAACTCACATTTTTCTCTCTTCAAATTATTCTAAGTCTCTAAACATTTCCTCAATCTCATGTCATATTATATGTGTTTTTTCCAGTATCATACATTTTTGTATCCGCTAAAGATTGTTGCATTGTGTTTTAGAATATTTAATGTGCATAATTCAATGTAAATATCACAAAAATTTGAGATGCCTGTTGAGTTCTTACCCTCCAAATAGTGGAACTAGAGAAGCAGCAAGAGAACAACGTATGAAAAGTCGGAGGTTGTCGTATCTTGGATTGTAGTGGTCTTAAAGTCAGTTCACATAAGTAGAAGGGATGCGAGTGACAGAACCCCTCGGCCAGAATACAGAAGGAGTGAAGCCCCTGCAAAAAATGTTTATAAGGTTTGGATTTGGATGATTTTTGAACTGCAGTGTATTTTTGGGTTCCTATTAGAACGATGACAATGCATTTTGTCGAATGCGTTTTTGTCGACACATGTAGGGCGAACAGGCAAAACAGCGAAGCAGCTGTTCAGCAAATTCTTTCCCTGGGAAAGAAGTCGCTTGACCGCTTCGTTGCTTTGCCATGTTTTGAAGTGTAGTGTGGTCCCTTGTCCGGTATAGCTCCCGAGCGTGAATGTGCAACAGTTACTGACCTTAGGGTTAGGGTGCGGGTTAAGGTAAGTGCATATGTTTTAAAATTTTACTGTTTTTTTTGTTAGATGTATGGTTGGGTTACCTGCATATGTGTATTTAGTTTTTACTGGGTTATTTGGGGGGTATAATTAGGGTTAGGGTATGTGTATATGTGTTTGGAAGTGTTTAATGGTTTTTTTTTGGTGGGGGTTGGAACAGAGATTTCTGCTTTTCTGTGGTTTCGACATTTTCAGCTTTCGCTGAAAATGTGTCGATGAAACATCGTTCGCTGTTTTCAGCGTTCGGTGTTTCAATATAGACCCGCATTTTTTATGTGTCAGAACTCATACAATCAAGTTGCACATCTGATTGAGAGCCAGAGTTTTTTCTTTACCAAACCTATGCATATTGGTGAAGTTTGGATTTTTCATGCTGTCTGAGTTAATCTCTAAAATTATATGATCAAATCTGAGATGCAGCTTCCTGAGCATCCGTGCACCATCCATTTCTAGAATTGACTCACCCATTATACCTGTTAGACGTCTGTCTCTTGAATAGACTGTAGCCCTTTGCAGCAGTACAGAATCTAACCTGTTCTGCGTTTTGGGGCTTGGATAAATTACTCTTCATGATACCTAAGATGTGTTTCTCTGCCTTTTAGAATCATGTCAGGTTTTTCTGTTTTTAGTTCATTTTCTCTCTCTCTCTCTGTATAAAAGTGATCAGTGTGACTGCTATTGCCATTACCAAAGTATCTATATTCTTTTTTTATTTTGCACTTATTTTATTAAGATTAAGGTGCTTAGACTTAATTCCTTTGAAATAGTCAACACTTGCATTCACATTCCAGTTTTCTTTATTATGGTTGATATTTTGGTCTTTCCTGTAACTGAGTTTAGATTTTATTTTCAGTGGTAAATTTTGCTTACTGCCATAGGATGGTATTTTTATCTCAAAGTCTTTAAAAGCTGGTTTTGCATACGAAGTGGAGAATTGCTCCATTTATGAATACTGGGGATCCTGAGACTAAGTGCCAGGGTATTCTATAGGCAGAATTTCACTTCGGGTTAATTCTTGCCTGTGGTTTTATAACTGTATAATTATATTGTCTGCTGGCTTTCATTATTTTTTGTTGTGGTACTTGTTCACCTTCAGCTTAGTCTAATTTATACGTCTTGGGCACGTTATTAATACTTCAGTGTCTTCAACTTGCCTCTGCAGGTCCAGTTAGCATCAGATGGCAAAATGAGTTTGCCACAAGAAAGACATTGTTTTAAGGACAGAGGCAACTGTTTTCGTGGGAAAATCTACCACTACAACTTCTGCTTACTGACTTATTCATTGAGTTTATTTTTAGTCTCCATGTACCTCATGCTGAGTATATTTTTGACTGTTTTGGTAAACTAGACATTTGCTGTGCATATAAATCGGGTCTATATCACAAAGTCGAATGTTAAAAATAGCGAACGGTTTTACGTCGAAAAACCACAGAATGTCGATCGACCGGAACAACGAATCGCTGGGCCATTGCCAGTACTTTCCCATTTCTTCCACTGTAATGCGATCTCGGAGTTGGTATATTTAAGTGGGGGGTATGGGGGTCAAAGCCCCCCACTTTATTTTGTCTGTGGATTTGTTTTTTGTTTTTTTTTTTTGTTTGTTTTTTTGGAGAAATTGCTGTTCCATATCTTTGACATTCTGTGGTTTCGGTTTTTAGAGTACAATGTTTTTAACGTTCAACTTCGTGATATAGACCCTATAAATCATGCTTCTGGTTTGGTCCTAATCCCACTAGCCCATTTGTCCTACAGCTCTTGGCTCTAACATATTCTAATAAATCTTATAATGTGAAGTTAAGTTCCCTGCAGGCTTATTCTAATAAATCTTATAATGTGAAGTTACGTTCCCTTCAGGCTTTACCTCTTAACGTTACGAACGTACATCATTGTATTTTTTTTAACTTCATTATCATTTGGTGAATTTGAAGTTGTTGGTTAATACACTTAGTCATGTCTGATGCAAAGCTAGTTTTTCATTTGTCTTTTGCAGTGCATTTTTAAGTTGCATACCTCATACTAAGTTTTCATAGGTGCAAAAGGTTTGCCTCAACTATCAGATTCTTACCTGTGACCTGTACTTCTACAGTCACATGTAATATCACTGATTTTAGTCTAGGGTCTCATGTAACTTTATGGAAGCAGAATAAGTCTCGAAACCATACTTCCGTTTGTACCATTTTGCACAAAGTGAGATTTGCCCAAATGAAAAAATGTTGGAGGCAACAGCTGCTGCATTGACATTATTAGAATATTACGTCACACAATTTCTGTGGTTTTTAAATATTTCTCTGTGACTGCAAGTGTTTTTTTGAATTTTCGTGGTAAATCTAAATCAGACTGTGTTCTTTTGTAAAGTATTATATGCCCCTTTGGCAGATAGTGGTGATGCAGAGTTCAATGAAGCTGATGAGCACAAATTGCCTGCCTTTCTGTAGAAGTTCATAAGTTCACCTACAGTGTTCTGGTCCAAAGCCCATCATGGAACACTGATTCCCCTCCTATCTGGATTATAAACAAAGGTAGTCTCAAGATCATGGTTAAACTCTTCCACGTTCTTTGATTTCCTAATCCACAAAGGAAATTTATTCCACAGTGGTGGAATTACTAATTTCAAATTTGATTATCTCAGTCAAATTTAAGAACCTATGAAGTTGTTACAATTCACTGTTTTTTTTTTCTGAATCTTAAGCATAGTTCACTATTTATTCTACTATTTATGATAAATTTGGTATATTTGTCTCATATTCCACATACTTTTTTCCTTTTATATCTCCTTATCCTGTTTCATCATCAGATCTCGCAATTCACTTTTTAAAAACTTTCGACATAATTGTTTTATACAAGAACCACACAACCATGTTCTTTCCTTCTATAAATATTTTGATCCTTTATTTCACCCTCTAACAGCTGGATGGCATATCTCCAAAGTCTTCCAGCATTATACATTTCCCTTAAGCATCAGCTCTGTCATTCTGCCCTCTGATCATATAACCCATTCTTTTCAATTGTCCTTCCCTTATTCCCTATTTTTTGTGAAAAAAGCATGGTCAGTATAAATCTGTTCTCTCATACATTATTTCATCTTCTTCGTACTTTCAGAAACTTTCATCATTTTAAAGTTAATTTAGACAACTGGGTTGGAAAGTATGAATGCAATGAATATTTACAATACTTGAACATAGGAACGTGTCCTATTACTTAGTTCTAAAATATTTACCTGAAAAAGTTCCTCTTCAGTTCCTTCCTTCACAATCAAATTGCCACATCCAAACAATGGCTCATTTTGTAAAAAATAAAAAGACACTTAACATTTTATTTATTTCTGTAAAAAGATCATTGCTTTTTTATTTCCTTCAGCCATTGTTGTCCTTTTCCTAGTTTTGCTAAATTTCCTTTACAGAATAGGCAAATTTTATAAAATAAAAACGTTACCCCTGAACATCCTTCTTTACCAATAACATCCATCTTTCTTGTACTACTTTCTTTTTCAGAATTTCTTCCCCCTTCTCTTGTAAACCGTGTGTCTATCAAAACAAAGGTACATCATGGCTTCTACTGTTATGTACAGCATAAGTGTAGATACTTTCTTTCCTTAGTAAATAAGTCCATTTAAGTAAATCGTCACTCTCACTTCCTTTCTGTGAGACAGATGTGCCCACACTGTGACCCTCACAGATGTGTCAGTTCTGTTACCCTTATTCCTTTTCTGTCGGCGGACATGTCAGTGGACTACTCATCTCCTGTCTGCCACTGTCCTGTTAAATCCATAGCTTGTTAATTTGAACTCTAGCTGTCATAATTGTGGCCATTTATGAAGTCTCTGCACCATTTGCCACTAGCTGTATACACACATCTGGCTATCTTTCTATCCTTTCATGGCACACAGGCATCCCATAAACAGAAGTTGGTGCAACACTACTTCCTGTATAATTCATGGTGTTCTATTATTTATGCCCTGGAGTGCTGGATGACTACTGTTCAACTATCTCATAGTTACTTGATGTACACAAGAACACTAAATTATTAGTTTCCTGCTCAAACATAAAATCTAGCACCACATCAGAGCTAGCAGTTTACATTTGCATTATTTTTAGCATGTTTACTGATAATTATAACGTTGAAATCATGCCTTATTCCCTAGCTGTGAGATGTTCATAAAACACATAAATATTGCAGTTTAAGGCAGGTAACATTCATTGAGCTACACTCTTCTGTGTTGTGCTGGAGTGACTAATATTATACCCTCCTTTATAAAATGCAACTAAATAAATCATAAAACCAGACATAATGCCCTCCTTTATAAAATGCAACTAAATACATCATAAAACCAGATGTAAGGCCCTCCTTTGTAAATTGCAACTAAATAAATCATAAAACCAGATGTAATGCCTTCCTTTATAAAATGCAACTAAATAAATCATAGAACCAGACATAATGCCCTCCTTTATAAAATGCAACTAAATAAATCATAAAACCAGATGTAATGCCCTCCTTTGTAAAATGCAACTAAATAAATCATAAAACCAGATGTAATGCCCTCCTTTGTAAAATGCACCTAAAATCATAAAACCAGATGTAATGCCCTCCTTTGTAAAATGCAACTAAAGTCATAAAACCAGATGTAATGCTCTCCTTTGTAAAATGCAACTAAATAAATAATAAAACCAGATGTAATGCCCTCCTTTGTAAAATGCAACTAAAATCATAAAACCAGACGTAATGCCCTCCTTTATAAAATGCAACTAAATAAATCATAAAATCAGACGTAATTCCCTCCTTTGTAAAATGCAACTAAAATCATAAAACCAGATGTGATGCCCTCCTTTGTAAAAAGCAACTAAAAGATAAGTTTCAGTAAAGTGTGACTTTAGAAGTTTTTTGAATTATTCTATAGAGCAGTTAGAGGTTATTGGGGCTGGTAGTTTGTTCCATATTTTGGGAATGAAGTTTGACAAGAGTGAGTCCCTGGCTGAGTATATGGTAAAATGAAAGTACTAAGTATTTAAAAATCCTTACCTTTAAACAGCTATCCTAAGCCATCATGTACTTCATAATGTGCTTTTTTGTGCAACAAGCACAATCCATCTCTAATAGTACCCAATAAGTCTTGCTTCACTTTTCTTTCTTTCCTTTAAGCCGTTGTCCATTATGTTTGTATTTGAACTTTCAATAATTTGTCTGACTGCCCTCCATTCAAATTATGTATTCCCCAGTAAGTAAAGGCACTGGTTTCCCTTCTGACGGGATTTCTGAGGATGTCTTTATCATATCTCTTCATCATATCTGCAAGTGGTTTCTGCTATCCTTATGCGGTGATCCAGTCCAGCTCGGGACTTGAAGTGCAGATACATAACACAAAAAACTTTGACCCTCATGACTGGGTTTAGTTAGAAGCTCAAGTCCTGGAACAGACAGGCAGGGAAGGGTATTAATCAGTGGATGGCACCTGTCTGCTTCTCCTAGGAGAGACGTGGTTCCAATACCTATTAGCATGCAAGTAAAGATTTTCACAGTTCTGATCTAAGTCAAAACCACAGAATGAGCTTGATACATCAGAGCCAGTGGCAGAGGGCTTTCACGTGGATATGTATAGTGGTTGTCACATGGATGGGAAGGCACAGAATGCCCCTGTGATGATGTGGGTGCTCACTTTAGCCAGCTGGATGAAGGTTAGGGCCTTACAAAAAAATGCCTGTCTTAGTCAAGGCCTTCTTTGTGGGCCTATGGACAAACTGAGTGAGTGGCAGTGAGGTGTGGCATAACATGAAGTGACCTTTAAGACTGCAGGGGTAGTCTGATGATGAAATTGAATTATTTTTGTGGGACCTCAGAATGATGGGAAAGTCTGCTACATGGAACTAGTAAGCTACTTAGTGGCTGGAAGGCTGGAAGGGCCTAAGTGATGATCTTTAAGCAGCAAATAAGGTGACTTTCAGGCTCACCTGGATAACGTCTTCCTCTGTAGTCAGTGACCATAATCCAGTCAAGGGGAATGAGTGGACACATTTCATTGCAGGAATGCAGAGTGTTGGCAGGCATGGAGGAACAACATGCAAGAAAACTCTTGTGATCTGTGTTACCCTACCCTACTCTTCAGCATCTCAGACCTGTGGTTGTAAAAGATGGTGGCACACATAATCACCTCTCTTCATAGAAGTATACTATACAGGGAACACTACCATCTGCTGCTTCACCCCAGTAGCCTTTGAAACTCACAGGTGTAGAGTCAGGTAAGACCCTTGACATCTCCGCTCTCTGGATGCTTGGACTAGCTTACTCTGTAAGATACTAGTGCTATTGGACTTCTTGAACTTTAAATATTCCCAGATGAAACTGCAGTAGTTTCATTATGCGTGTTCTGCCATTTGGCAGTACCATATAATAACTGGTCTTCTAACGTTTAAAATGGAGATGTTCCTTCAAACCTTCAAATGTGAACTGTTGTCTCCCAGTAAGTTGCAGAGGATGTAAGGGAAAAGATATGTCTAGAGATTAAAGTAGCTAGAGGTCTTATCATTGGAGACTAAAAGAGAGAGGGGTGGCATGGTATGGGTGCAGAATATCACCATTTGTTGGTGTGAATACTAAAGTCTCATGCAAGTAAGCGTTCAGTTCAAAAAGTGTTAAAATGTGTTTCTAATTATGTGCAATATTAGTCTGTCTATCTGCGTGTCTGTGATGTAATAGCCAGGTGTTACATGTGAAAATGTCTGCGAAAATAGTCTATATGTTGTCTGCACATTGAGTCTGGAGATACCGAATTTCATTCAGTTTTTGCACTTGTGTGATTTCTGAATTTACTTTGACTTGACTTGAAAGACCCATCTTAAATACGGACTAAATGGAAGGAAGAAACAGAGGTGGATTGTATGGGCTAACCACTTCCTGGCTCTCTGAAAATACTTCATGGGTCCACAGCCCTGTCCACGAGGAAGTGCGCTAAACATAACAGGTGGTAGAGAGAGAAAGAATCAGCAGACACTGAATACGCTGTGGGGTAGCTGGGTGAAGGACAAGATAAACAGGGAAGGATGAAAAGGAGAGATTCTTAAATGCACTTAATGGTTAGACTAGAGACGCTTATTGCCAGTTTGTGCTGCCAAGAATTTGTAATGTAATACAGTTGCACACACAGCTGCATATAATAAGTGCCTAGTGTTCAGTTATACCTTCTAACTTAAGATGGGCAGGGGGTTGTATATTTATAGTGAGGGCTTCTTTTCAGAGGTACGTTATATGAAACAGTAGATAATAGCATACCTTTCCATTTAGGGGTTGAGTACTGGTCCAGACATCTTGAATTTTACTGTGAAGTATTTTGTAATGTCATTTGAATTCAGAAGTTAAAACTGCACTGCGCAACTCCGCCTGACTTCTGAGATTACAGACATTCTTAAATATCTGATAGTTTTGGTCAGCCATCTTAAAATGGAACATGGCTCAAAAAATTAAAATATTTAAGTTTCATAGAGATGGATGCTGTACTTCCCAGCTAAAAGATATGTCTCAAATAAAGTGTGAGAAAATGTTCCTTACCAATTAGAACACGTCTTTCCTTTGTGTCTGAGACAACCATTAGTGTTAAGTATCCTGCTATGCAACTTTTCAGGAAAAAGGGATGTTTTTATTCACCTCTTTGAAAGAGAAAATCCTGTTTCATTCAACCAGCACTCCATACTGCAAGAATATATTGGAAGTATCAAATTATTTGTGGGTTGTAGTCTATCCATGTCCCATAAGGATGCAGACAACAGCACATTTATGGTGGTTGTATGGCATCTGCTGTGGTTTTAGTATACAGAAACGTTCCTCATTCCTAACAAAAACACCACTAGTGCACAATAACTTTTTACTCGAGCATCATCCAGAGGAAATTTAAGTAGAGAACCACTCAGTTTTTACAACAGGCCCATCATGCAATTCTTGAATTATTCATATGTAAAGTAACTTGCCAGTAAGCCAGTATGGCATAAAGAACTGAAGAATATGCCATACGCCAAGAAGTACAATAAACAAGAACTTTAAAATATAATAATCTTCTAACCCCTCGGTAATGTTCTTCAGGAAATGTGTGACATTAATTTATGCATTTTCACTTTCCAGCTGGATAGACAAGCTTATCCAGTCAACTCTTCAAACATGACCTACGTCACTGCTAGTGGAATACACAGTAAAGGCACTGCAGATTTAAGATGTTCGATACAGTAACAGACAAAAGAAATCAATTAGTTAAAATAAGAATTATCTATTACTACATGATTACTGATAAATTGTACAAAGTAGATTTCTTTGGGGAACTACAACAAATAAAGCTAGTTTATGCACTAAGCACCGAGTTTAATTTAAATATATATATATATATATATATATATATATATATATATATATATATGTGATACTGTTTAATATACAGGAACTGTAATAGCAAATGTAATATATGAGATAGATAGATAGATAGATAGATAGATAGATAGATAGATAGATATCCTCTGCAAACCCTCCTTCTGCCATAACATTTCCAACATCATAAATTACTACCTCCCAACCAGAAAACTTAGAAGCACCAACCAAAACCTCCTTGACATCTATAAACCTAAAAAATCAGTCGGTGAAACCGTCTACAACTATCTTCCCTCTATCCACTGAAGTAAGTTATCTTTAACAATCATATCTATTACACAGCACCTCCCATTTAAAATAGTCCTAAAAGTCCACTTTACTAATACCTGGATTTGCTCCTGTACACAACCACCTTGAATGTAATCACCTGACCCTCTTTGCGTACATCCCCTTCTCAATTTGTATGTAATTCTTGCTACAGAACTCTAACTCCTAATACCTTTTTCACTCAATTTCTCCACTACTCATATTTACCTCACTCCCTTCTTTTCCCACGTAGCCTACTCCCCTTTCTCAGATTTCACTTGGTTCTAACTACTACTACTCTCCTCTCTTATTTACAAATTTAAAAAATATATATATCTCCAATTTTCCCTCTTTTATCCATAGCCATACTTTCTCTATCACCTGCTCTCTCTCTCTCTCTCTCTCTATCAACTTCCCTCTGCTTCTGATTACTGATGTACATGCTTTTGCCTGTAAGAACTGAGATTTGATATACAGTACCTCTATACTCTTTCCTTAAACTCTGGGTTAATTGTCATTACTCCCCCTCTATATGGTGAAGTCCTTATGTATTGGAGATATATGAAAGACTTTAATATTTGGTTTTATTACCTTTTTTGTAAGTAACACCTTTAAACTCTCATGTTACAGTTGTGAATCCAAGCATTATAATGCATTTTATATTACCTCGTGCATACTGCATTGTTTGTAAACATTTTTAAGGTGTATGTATTACTTTTTTCTCCCTGGGCCTCTGCTGAAAAAGGACGCAAGCTCAGTCAGACATTCCCGGTCAACAACTGTCAATTAAATAAATACACACACACACACACACACATATATATATATATATATATATATATATATATATATATATATATATATATATGCACACACACACATATACATAAAACTATATATATTTTTCTATATATATATATATATATATATATATATATATATATATATATATATATATATAGACACACAAGCACATATACATACATACAGTGTGTGTGTGTATATGTATATATATATTTGTCTATGGTCTACTTGAAAAGACCGACATCCCACATTACAGAATCCGACAAGACCAATACAACATTGCCGAAACCTCACAAGAACGAACACTTGGAATACTGGTTCATAGGTTCATAGATTAGTACCAAGCTAACTGCCCTTGTGAGCCATTTTAAGCTTACCCAATTATCCCTTGTGAGATTCAAACCCTGCACCTTGTGTTTGTAAGGCAAACACCTTAACCATTAGGCCACCCTCCCAACTGACAAGGAAATTCAGAAAAGTCACCACTTGTCCAGTACCACAAAAACCACAGACTGAAGCAAATCAAACCCACCGATGTGGAGGCTTTGCCCCCACACCCCCCAACTAAATATACCAACTCCGAGATCGCACTACAGTGAGGAAAGGGCAAAGGTCGTCATGGTGGCCAAGTTGTTCTTTTCCCACAGTAAAATTCTGGTGTTCAGAGTTTTTGTTCATGTATGGTTTTGGCAATGTCATCTTGGTCTTGTCGGATTTGGAAAATGTGGGATTTTGGTCTTTAAAGGT